>NC_031965.2:31857183-32157183 GCF_001858045.2 Oreochromis niloticus
ATGACTTCAAGTATTTCGGAGGAAATTTTAGTAAAACCCTTTTCTGTATATATTATACCTGCTGTAAGCCATAATATTCACTATTATAACTAAAATTTATTTAGTAACAGAAAAAAATCATGGGGACATTTTTTAAAGTATATATCAATTATGTAACAAAGTAACAACTTGCTGTTGTTACAGGAAAGAGGAAGCTTAGATTATATGCACGTCAGGTTCAGTTAATTGCAAATACCTAGAAGAACTTAAAAGTGAATCCAGAGTAAGACCTTGGGTCTCAGAAGGTCAAACCATTTATTTTCAAAGTGTGCAGACAAAAAAAGGAAAGTATGAGTCCCCTGTATTGATGCCCTAGCTACACATAATACATAACCTGTACTAAATACTGGCACTTATTGGCAAGGAACTAGAGCACTGAATCCTCTGATCCAGATCGAATTTGGACTGTTTTGATTTAACCAAAAACATACTACACTACATAGCCGCATCACAAATATAACTGTACACGTAGCCTTGTTACCATCTATATGTCACTCAAATGATAGGACCTTAATGTGTCCCCTTCATCCGGGTGTATTCACACCTGTATTTAGAGCTGTCCACTTATGACCACGTCACATAAGATGTATTTTATTGCCAAGTGTGAACAGGCCCTGAGAGATTTAAAAGAGGTGATGAGGGCCTTAGAGTGAGAGACTGCTGTTGGCACCTCCTCTCATGAGCAAAATTGTGTTTATGAATTTTATTCAACTGCGCACACATCATTATGGGTAGCCAACATTTGTTACAGATCTTCTAAGTCAGGTAGGTGACGATTAAGAAAAGCTTTGATGGGCTCCTGTGTTTCCCAGCCTCTAGCTTGTCACCTCCTCCCCTTCTTCCTCCTTGTCTGTTAAGAGATGTCCACCAAAGTAAGGACACCAGATGTGACAGGAGCGCTGTGGCGCCTGCCTCCTGTTCTCTGTGGCCTTGCTGGGAGCGAGGCGTCACGTCCTGTTTATCTCTCTGTCTCTTCCTTGCTCTTCCAGAAGGGCCCTGTGGCACCGGTCGTGGCTGTGACGGCTCCGCAGCAGACCCCCGTGGTTTTGCCTCCCCAGGCCCCGGCCCAGCCTGCCTCCCAGCCAGTGCAGCCTGCACAGCCGGCAATCGCCACGGCCTCTGGAGCTTCTGTCGCATCCCAGGTCTGTTTCCTCTGCCACACTGCCCTCCTCTCACCCTCCTCCACTACCACCCACACTCCACCCTAAAGGGTGAGGGCACTGTCACAGCTGCCAGGAGGCTGGCTGTGTCACAAGCTCAGACCCGGACCCACAGCTACACCACGTCACACAGCTGGCCATGGACAAAGAGTCTTGCACATGCCCACACATGCTTGCGCTCATACATTCACACTATTGCGTACTAACCCAAGGACATAGAAAGACATAGAAGCACAGATTTACCATGAAGTCACATGTATGCATATTCTCACACACACACACATATATCTGTCAACCCAGGTGCTACATTTTAATGTCCTAAATGTACACTATTCACTGAGTTGTGACTGATGTGTTTCAGCCCCTTTTATCAGCCAAGTTAATTCCACTCTTTAAGCTAATATTTAAGGACATGCAGCACAGTTATAGGGCCACTTCCTCTCTGTCTTATGTTGTGATCTATTGTTTTACATAGCGACTTTAAGGTTGAGATTTGTTAATAGTGGTGTCATTGGGTTTTTTTTGTTTGTGTGTGTGTGTGTGTGTGTGTGTGTGTGTGTGTGTGTGTGCGTGCGTTTCATAGAAAATGAATCGTTATTTTGTTGTCTTCAACAGGAAATGCAAGAGAATGTTAAGAAGTGTAAGAATTTCCTGGCCACACTTATCAAGCTGGCATCTCACAATTCTCCGTCCCCCGAGACGTCTAAGAACGTCAAGGCTCTTGTTCAGGACCTGCTGGTGAGCTTTACAAAAACACTATTCATATCATATAGGAAAATAATTTCACTTGTTTAGATTTGACAATTTTGGGGCAAGTATTTGATTTAGAAAAACTGCTAAGGACCTGCCGTATACCTCTTTTTTTTGTAGGCAAATAATTTTAACTCATGCATCTAACTAATTTAATGAAATCATAACATGGTAAGTGTGAGTCCATTGTTTTGGGGGGTTTTTTTCCCATTTTTTTTGCGGTGTAACATATTTTAAATTTTACATTAAAATTGACACTTTTCTGTGTCGTTGTATTAAATATTTCCAACCTGTAGATGGCAGCATGAAACTCTTTCCGAAAGTCTCTTTTCTGTGTCATGAATTTTCATCTCATACACAATGTGCACCTTAAGTTGTACCCTGAAGTTTCAGGATGGAATGGTTGATGATTCCTTCTGGTGATGGGCTTTCATCTAACTGTGCTTATACCCTGTGGTGTACTGCACGGCTTCTCTTTTGAAATTTAATTTTTTCTTTACTCTTAACCTGACAGGATGCCAAAATCGAACCGGAAGAGTTCACCAGCCGACTGCAGACAGAGCTCAAGTCATCTCCGCAGCCTTACCTGGTACCCTTTCTCAAGGTGAGGTTCTTGCTAGTTAACTTCTTTTTTTAACCTTCTCCCGAAGCTATATCATCCACAAAACTGATTCCTACACTGACTAATGCAATGGCTCATTGAGCTCATCTTCTTTATAAGTCTCTGAAACTGCCTGTCTAACATTGAACCCTACACCTCTGTCATCAAGTAGTCTTCTTCACCTTGGGCCTGATTATTCAGTTTATAGCACCTGTAGGTACTTGAAATTCTCATCCATCCATCCATCCATCCATCCATCCATCCATCCATCCATCCATCCATCCATTTTCTTGTGCTTAACCAATTCAGGGTCATGGGGTCTACTTGAAATTGACCCCTAAAATTGTTTTCTGAACTGCCCCTTATCTTTCTCCTCTAATTATTCCCTAACTTGGCTCCTTAAGCTGCCACTCATAGATTTTTCTGAAATGATCCCCCTAAAGTAGTTCTTTGCATGGGACCAGAGTCAATGTTAGCCTGGCCTGACAGTTGAATGAGACACACACACACACACACAGACACACACACACACACACACCCTCCCTCTGGCCTGACTTCTGACTGCGGTGACGGTGGCCCCTGCAGCCGTTCCAGTAGCCAGCAGGTTTTTTTCAGCCAGCCACGATGAGCATCACATCAAGGCACTCACCCGCCCAACAGGGCCACAAACACATGGTGTCAGGCAATGTTAGGTCATTTACGTCAAAAATCTGCCCTAAAATAGTCTCTAGGGAACGACATCAGCTCCTTAGGTCAACTGACAGTGAGTTATCATGCTAATATTTATGGTAACACTGTATACAGTTTTAAGCATACTGTAGGTTTATTATCCTGAATGCAAATTAAACAATTTCAGGTCACAAATAAGCATTTTTTAAATAACAAATAAAACTCACATGAATCATTGTGCAAACATTCTACAAGCATGTGGTCACATGCATCTGCAGATGTTTTTTTAGCTGTCTATAGCCATATTTTTTTTGATAGCATTATGCTTAATTAGCCAGTGACCACAGCAGTAGTTGTTGCAGCTGTGTATGGTGTTTTGTAATGCATGTCTATTTCTCTGTGTGACTGTAAACTCTGGCTGCCCTCTGTCCATCAACAGAAGAGCCTCCCAGCCCTGAGGCTGTCTTTGCTGAATAGTCAGCAGTCTCTGACCCAGCCCCCGCAGCAGGGACTAAAACCAGCACCCTGTGGCACCCCTCCTGCCATCGTCGCTGGGCCAGCTGTCCGCATACGCCACCCTAATAGTGTCAGCACCACTACGGGTGCCAGTGCACTGCCTGCTGGGACGCTCGGACATGCAGCTGCAATGGTATGTATAACGTGGGCAAGAGTATCCAGTACAGACACAGTCATCACAATTGGGAGTTGCTTTTTAAAACTCTTTTGTTCACACACAAGAGTTTGTTCCCCAAAATCACAGTCCAAATAAAACTACATGTGATCTTTGAAGTAAAACATAGCAAATACAAAGATCGATCCTAAAATGTGTAAATGTTTGTAACTTACATATTCACACCATAGATAGATTGTTTGCATAATGTGCAAGTGGCTCCAGAGCAGAAGCACTGACCATAGCAGATGGCAAAGCACAAGTATCCAATTAGAGGTACTCAATTTACAAACTTTGCTGTTACACTGTTAAGTTGCTCAAAATGGGAGGTGAGAAGGACTAATAACAATGTCTGGGTTGGAAAAAGAGCCAGGGGAAGCATATGGAGAAATAAAACAACTTTTTAACAGAATAATATATAATAATAAAGTATTAACAGATCATTCATTGATACCACACTTCTTCACAAGCATTATATCAACTCCCAACACTTATGAAGCTCGATCACTGGGCTGACCAGCTGCTCTCACTGGCTTTTTATACGTGAATGCTGAGTGCTGAGTGAAGTCAGCTGTGCCACCTGAATTCAGGGAGAGAGCAGCACAATACACCCACACAACACCACATAGTAGGCCTTTTAAAGCTATGACGTAAGGTTTGTGTCTTTATTAGTAGGATTTTGAAAAATTTGTCAGTGAATTTGGAGGGTTTTGTTGTTAGACTACAGTAGTTTTAAACATGAAGGTTCAGTTATTCCACAAAGAAGTCCTTTGGAGGCGTTACATTAAGCTAGGAATACATATGCCTAACACATAGGACTGTGTTATATGTCTTTGTGAGCTTTCTGAAGGGCTATTTAAAGATCCTTCCCCCAGTTTAATGGAAACAGTTTAACACCACACCATCTGTCCTCCAAATCTGTGATATGATTCTTGGTATGCAGTACAGTCTCTGTGATGGTTAGTCACACCCATATGTTGCAGGTTATAAAAGTGTCATGATTATTTGTGTACAGGAGTCAAAGAAGCAGGAGTTTCAAAAAAAATACAAGAAGTAAATCTACAAGAACATCGAAACTCCACAAAACTTGGGCTGAGCGCACACACTGAGGAAACACAGACACTACAACAAAAGGGCAATGTGAAATTGTTGCCTATTTATACAAACTGACACATTCTAAGAGCTAATCAGGGGAATAGGGACCAGGTGGGGAACGAGGAACAGCTGAAGACAATTAAGACAGTTAGGAACAAGACCAAGAAGACAAAAGACTACCAAAATAAACCTGGAAGTCACTGACTGACAAAGAGACAAGACTCTAACACACTTGAACTTGACATAGGGGAGACCATGGGGAAGGCTAGGAGAAACACAAGAGATTATAGAAAAGGTTGAGACCATCTCAACCTTGCCTCTCTAACTTTGTCTCCAAACGCTCAACCTGTGCTGTCCCTCTGATATACTCATTTCTAATCTTGTCCGTTCTGGTGACTCCTACTGAAAATCTTAACATCCTCTACTCTGCCACCTCCAGCTTGGCCTCCTGTCTGTTTGTCAGTGTCACAAAAAGAGGCCGAGTTTTACACCTAAAGGTAGAAAAGAATTCAAAGTCCCAACAAAATTCATATTTTAGGGTCAAAGACCCAGTATGATGACAGAGGGAAACTGTTGGACTGTACCAAGAAGCAACAGCCTTACCTTTTCTTTCTTTTTTTTACCGTTTGTCTGATTTAGTTTCCAGATTTGATTTGCTTGTTTCAGTTATATTTGAAATGTTTTAAAAAATGTTTATTAATTTTAGTCTTTATAATCGTAATACTATAGTTGGTAGTGCCAGGAGCAGATTTAAGAAGTTCAGACAAGGTATTGCAGAACAAAAACCTGGCTCAGAGTCAATGCCTTCTTTTGCTTAATGTATTGAATAATATGGCAATATTAGCAAAGACTAATAATATGGACCTTTCCTCTATATTTCTAATTGGTTTGGCATTTTTGTTAGTTATTTTCTGTTAGTTTTCTATTCCCAGTTTCAGATTGTGGTTTAGTTTTAGTTAACTATAATAACCGCGTTGTGGATACTGAACGTGTGTTTGTGTCTGTGTGTGCAGATGTGCTTGTACATTGAGAATCATGCAACCCCACAGAGCCCCGATGTCTACAGATGGGTCAAGTGAGGTCAGACTCAGATTGGTGTGGTGCAGGCAGAGTAGTGGGCAAGCTAGAGGGGTCTCTCTTTTGTATTTCTCTCTCTCTCTGTTTCTCTTTCCTTCTCCCTCCGTTTTTTTTCGCTCACTTCTTTCCGATTTACTTGGGCTGTCACTTGCATACACACACTTTCTCTCCATCTCTTTCCAACAGCTTCTTTCACTGTATCTGCCCCCGCATCACCCTCTCATTTCTCTCCCTCTTTCCCTCCCTCTACCCGTTAACCGTTGAAGGGTGAAGCGAGGTAACTAGGTCAGCCCCAGGTCAATTTTAAAGCAATGTGGCGGCCGCAGTCTATGTCCAGAACATGCCTCTGGTCTCTCGCTCCCCCTTCTCTCTCTCTCTCTCTCTCTCTCCCTCTCTCTCTCTCTCTCTCTCTCCCTCCACACACACACACAACGGCAACATAAGCTATCACACAAAACATTAGTAAATGATCGCCGCTGGCACATCAACAGTCTGAAACCAGAACGCTAGTTGAATTAGCCTAAAAAAAAATCTGTTCATACTACAGTGGTATGGGAAAGATTTCTTGTTGTAGTATAGTAGGGTATATAGATGTGGGCTTACATTATTTAAGGTTTCTTATTTAATTACAATTAATGCTCCAGGATATCCAATAAGCCACAATCATTTTGGTTTTGAACCCACAACATTTGAAACAATGCTGTGTTTCAAATGTCAGGGGTTTAATTTGATCAAATTTGCTTTTAGCAGAAAACATCTGAAGTATTCTACGTTTCTAAACACATGGAGGATAGACCACTTGATAAAGACATTATTTAGAAAATCAAAGTTAGATACTTTTAAATAATATATATATATATATATATATATTTTTATTGTGCCAAAAGCTATATGGGAACTAGACCATAAACTTCCTTGGGGCAAATTTTATATGAGGTGAATGGCCTTGATAAAAACTCAAGAGGTGTAAGTAGGCCGCACCACCACATACCGTAACAGTTCATTCTTCATTGCAACAGTGTGCAGCGTCAGTACATGTGATGTTCTATGGATGTTTGAGCTAAGAGGTTGAAATAATATATTCCAACTTTGCTGGTCAAGTTATTGGGCATCAACAGCAAGGAAAATGAATAATGAATCAATAATAAATAGACATATAAATAGTAAATAGCGGCAAATTCGTAGCTTTATATGCATTTTTCTGTATTATTGTTTAAAATCTGTCTCTCTTTACATAAAACTAACATGTTATTCTTTAATCTAAAAAACATCTAACATTTAAGATCACTCTAGATGTTAAATGTAGGAAATATGAATCATATGAAAGATGAGCAGTTTAGGTTTACTGTTATTCCTTCTGCCCCTGATTCTAAAACTTCTTACCTGAGGTTTTTCCCTCTCTTAACTGTGTCGCCAGCTGGCCAGAGGTGCTAGCTATCTCTGCTCATTCTGAATGTATTTTTCTCCCCTTCCCCCCCTTACTCGCAGACCCCTGCAGTGGATCTCTGGGAAAAATGGCCTCTGTCTTTTTTCAGTAGCTTGAACAGTAATATAGCATGTGTCAGGGAATGGAAAACAAGGCTAAAAAATATGCAGCAAGAAGCAAACTGGTAGGAATGGATGGCTGAGCCTGAGGCTCGGCCCGTAGCTCCTACCAAGGAAGGAAGTGACTCTAATAGCCCAGCATACTCTCCCACCCCCCGCACCTTCTTCTTCTACTACTTTTTCTTCTTCTCAACTACTTTTTCACTGTGGCCTTGACTTTTTATTGCCTTTGTCTTATCTGCAAATGCAAGCAAATGTAGGTCACATACAGTGGGAGAAATCCATCCTTCTTGTGCATTTAATTTGATCTCTAGTTTCTCTGTACTGTGTGGAGAATTCACCACTCTTGTATGTATTATGCATTTATTCTGTATATACTGCTGGTATTTTCACTGTGTTACAACTGAAAAGAAATCAATATACAAAACTCAAGTGGGTCTAGGTCTACAGATTGTGTTTTTTTTCTATCCAACTATGACAAAAAGTTTGCTTTTTCACTTTCAGTTTTGGGGATCACACAAAAATGGAGCAATGCTTTAATAGGCATTCAGTTTCATCCTTTTTAATTTCCCTTCTTTCCCTCCTCCTTCTCTCCAATTGTTTCCTTCTGAGAAATGCTACAATAAAGTTTTGCTTCCTCAGGGTGTCAAGACAGGAGGCGCTGTTGGTGGCCAGGTCCGGATGCCTGTGGTGATTACGCAGTCCATCAGAGCGCAAGGTAAGACATCTGCAGGCCTATTACAGACACATTTGATTGAATTCAATTACATGTACAGTCCCCATTCTTATATCAGGCATTTAGAGGACTAAAGTATAGAAAGATAAAAGAATGAACAAACATTTCTTGATATTTTTTGAAACTTTGACTCACGGTTTTCTTCCGATTCTGTTATGCAATATTTACATCCTTCGATTAAGACACCATTGCAGAAAAAATATTCAAAGACTTTCAGCCTCAGTTTAAATTTCTTTTTAAATGATGAACCAATAAAACAGGTTATATAGCCTAAGATGGCCATTAGTGAAACCGTAAATGTTTTCTCGGTAGGCTGAAGGTTGTGTAAACAGGCAGGAGCCATAGAGAGAACAGGTGGTTTTTTTTGTGTTGTTTTTTTTTTTTCCTGTCTGGTTATAAAGCCTTCTCAAACATTTGCGCTACTGCTTACTCACACTGATTCACAAACACTCTTCCCACAGAAGCCCACAAATATCGCCCCAACACCAACCGGGTGTAACGCTCCCCTAAGAGAGCTCTGTGCTCTCAAGTGGTGTGTGAAATGAGTGTATGTGTTTGTACCTGTTTGTGCTTGTGCGTTTGTGTTAGTGTGTGTGTGTGTGCGTGTGTGTACGATCGGAGGTGCATACAAATTTGATCTGCCCCCTTCCCCAAGATTGCCTGCAGTGAAAGATCTGTAGGTTGTTTTATGCCCATAAATTGGAATGCGGGGATAGTTCTAAAAATACTTTCCTGTGCCTCTTGGCTAGGAACATGCCTGTTAAAATCAAGTTTAAATTCACTCTGGCAGTCCTTGTGCCTCTCTGGAAAACGTGTCTCGGAGCAGGATGCGGTTTAGGAGTGTAAGGAAAGGCGGTGAAGTGCAGTGATATTGACAGAGCGACGCTCTCCGCACCAACCTGGGGAGAGCGACAGCCCCGCACCCTCACCCTCACCCTCACCCTACCCCTGTGAGGATGACAGAGACAGCTGAAGGTAGTCGTTAGACAGAATGAATATTTGATGCAGATAGAAGGGGACACTTCAATGATAACATTACTCCTTTCCTTTTTGTTTAGTGTTTTCTTCTTTGTTCCCCCCTTTCTTTAACAGGCACAATGGGAAAGGGAGCCATAATCCAAGCAGGCAAAAGTCCCATGGGCCTGCCTGTTCAGATCACTGGGAATCAGAAAAACAAGCTCAATGACCCCGGAGGAGGCACATTCAGGTACAACTCCTCTCGCCAGGAGAGTGACTGTGGAGCATGTTATTTGTGGCTGCCAACACATGGGGGCAGCATTTCACTAAAAAGCTTCTGCATGACTACAGGCTACACTCTCAGCTAAGACTGTGAGTGTTTATCTGAGTTGCCTGCCTGGCCACCTGGCTGCCTGCCTGCCCGACTGGTTGATCGGTGGTCCTTACTTCCCATGCCCACCACATAGCAGCACACTGTCAGTTAATAGATCACCCTCACGATCGCCTTCCTTGTGTCACTGTCACAACTCATCGACAGGATTCCAAATGAGCTACAGCTTAATTTAGAAATAAGATAATTGTGCCCATATGGTTGGAATTTCTGGATGCGGTTCTGAAAATACCTTTTGGTTAAGTCAAACATACAGTATTTAGCCTGCAGCTTTCCTCCCTCTCTCTCTCTCTCTCTGGTCTTGTCTCTGCTTCAGCTGTGCCTTTGTCTCGAAACATAAAAGGTTCATCGCCCACATGCTGGCCTTTGTGGTCCATGTTTTGTGTGAGTCTTTATGTGTTTTATGTTTGCATACATTCCTCTATTTGTCTGTGTTTGTTTGTGTCTCTGCTTGGGTGCACATGAACATATGTGTATATTCCAGAAATCTAAGAATTTGTGTGTGTATGTGTGTGTGCATATCCAGTGTGCTTGTACACATGTATTGACAGGTGCCGGAGGTTTAGGATTGCCCCTGTGTGACTGGGACAGGGCAAGAAGAGTCTGGGTCACATGGGCCAACGGGTTCATGGTAATGGCTCCCATCTCCTGAGGGGAAAGGCAGCGCCCTGGGCTCTGATTGATAAACCAATAAATCTTTAGCTGCGTTGGTAATTAAGCTGTCAGGCTCGCTTGTTACTGGCGACCTTTTTCCCCCCTGCGGTGATCACAGGGGCCCACCACACACAAATGCACTGGTTTCAACACAAGTCCAATAACACACAGTACCACTGTCACGGAAGAATCATGTCAATGATATTTTGTAATTTATTTTCTCTTTATCCGGGTCAGGTGACATTTCGCCTGCTCTTCATTTTATGCGTTAGACACTCTACGTATTGTGTAGTCAATCATCATTGTTTTCATCCCTTTATTTGTCTCTTTCGTTTTCTTCCAACGACACATACATGCTGAACTTTCTCGCCATCATACTGTTACTTGAAGTCACATATGACTTTTCTGAGTCCGATATAAATTTAACTGTTTGATGAGTTGACCTCCGTATTATCGAATTATCTTCATTTCTCACTGTCGCTCCTAATTTTCCACTTTACTGAAAAACGCCTGTGCGTTAAATTCTTAACTTGTTAATGTTTCAGCTGGACCTCGGTTGGTTGCTGTTGACTGAAACCTCAGTTAGAAATTGATGTTATTTTTCTATGCTGTTACTTTTAGTACCTGAGGATATAAACATGCTGGAACAGAGCTCATTGTTACAAGGTGATCCATCTGACGCCACACTGTCTTCACACCACGTCCAGTCAGACGCGACGACTTGTGTCTGTGAGCAGACGCTGTTTTTCATGTTTACCATGCTGAAAAATGCAGACAAGTTGTTAAAAAAAAAAGTTAATTTTGAGTTTCTACAGCCTTTTAAAGAAGCTAATATTTAAACAGCAACAGCAGGTCATTTGCATAAAATAGTCAAGTAGGTCAGATTTAATTAAAAAATGTGTGCCACTGACATAATTTCAGTAATTACTTAGAAATCAAAAAAGGATTAAGACAAGTGGCCAGCGCACACAAAAAAGTCTAAGTGAACTAAATCAGGGGGAATTTGGTCAGAAAGCCATTTTGAACTAACTGCTTCCACAGCAGGATTAGAGGGGTGTAGGTATCTGTTGACTGTAATAAAGAAGCAAAAAAACCAACCAATGGTCAGTCAGCATCCACCGTGCTCTCCCCCACCCAGCCTGCACCATGTTCAGCTGCAGTCTGGGACTGATGTGTGTATGGCTGTCACTCTGAACCGCTGGTCCCAGCGGGCCAGCTGTAGCACAAACACACACATACACACTGCAGGGCTTGTGGGGTTTCCAATGTAGCTACAGCCTTCTGTGTAAGTGCTTGTGTCGGTGTGTGCGCATGTGTGTGTAGTTTACAGTACAGAGTGAAAGCAGCTGTCTCTGCGCCCCCCCCTTCTACCCCTCCTCATCTCTCTGTAAACACTCGACATCCGCTGTAATCACTGGCGAGCCAGCCGAGGCCCTCAGCCCTCTGCCAACCTCCGAGCTCAGCCTCAGCCCCTCAAATCCAACCCTGTGCTTCATGGTGGACACACATCCCTGCGCATTAACAAATACTGGCATGGTTGCATAGGAAAAGACACACACAGATACACATGCAAAATTAGGATCAAAAGTTTTTGTTCATCAGTCACTGTTGCCAGTGGACGCAAAAGTCCACCAGCTCTTTTCCATCATGTACCAGCAAACTGACTTCATTATGCTTTGCGGGTATATCCTTTGTTGCTCTATAAATTGCTATGTGATGTGCCTGTTTTGCTAAGATGAACTTTAAAAGTAAATTTGAGTCAATTAGAACTTAAAAGTGATCTCTGAAAAATGTTGATGTTGCCACTTGTAAGCACGGCAGCCACAAGATTCGATTATGTTGAGATTTGGGGGAAAAATACATGCAGAATGAGCAGAGGTAGCTTGCACCTCTGGCCAGCTGCCGACAAAGATGCTCAAAAACTCCAAAGAAAGTGGTAGCACTCCAAATAGATGCAGGAAAGTTTAAAATGCTACAAAATATACTTATCAGCTGACGAATCCAACAAAGGTCTCTTAGCATTGATCAGATCGTCACCTACATCACACCATTTCCTTGCCAGGTATTTTAAGTGCTTGGGAATAATAACAGCCTGAGTGTTGGTAATGAATTAATTACACTTACCCATTAAACATGAAACAATACTTGGCCTGCTTCTGGTCTTTGGAAAGCTCTTAAGCCTATGCTATCATTCATTTTGGGCATTAACACATGTCCTGTCAACTGCCCATTGAACTTAAGGCTGTTTTATGGAGAATACTTCTCCAGTGGCGCATGTCTCTCAGTGTGGGCACAACAACATGCATGGCCTGGGTGTTAGTCACAGGGATCAATCAGGGCCCCCTGCCTGGGCACAGAGACCTTTATCCACAGGGATAAAGGGGGTGGATCAGTGTGAAGGTGGTGATGGTAGTGTTGGAGACGGGGGAGGGGGGCGGAGGAGATCTGAATGCACCCCACACCTACACAACCTCTAAACAGCAAGTGCAATTCTCCAACCTCCTATGGCATGCCCTCGCTGAAACACAAGCTTGATGTGGAAATGACATGCATATGTATTTATGTGGCCTCTGGCTCCGAGTCCCCGAGCCAACCCAAACCAATAACTGAGAGCCTGCTCTTTAGCTTCCGTGGAAGCTAATTACATATCTGCTTTATTAGTGCAGAGATATAGTCGGGAATATTTTGCATTTCATATCTCACTCCCTCCTTTTAATGTCAGACCTGTCTTTAGCATTCTCGTTTGATTTCAGCCCTGGTGATCTCAAATGGCCCTGAAAACAGATCATCAAAGATAAAAGGATTACCAGAATTCTTGGATACTGAGTGATATTTTGTTTGCCGATACACAAAATGTCAACCAATCTCCCTGTTGGTAGTTTACTCTGTTTACTCAGTTTACTGTTGATTTAAAAATAACACTTTTTTCTGCAGTATAAATTGGAGATCTTGACCCTATGGTATTTTTTTTTTTTTTTTATTACTCAGATAACGAGACTCCGTTAGTACAGTGAATAGATCTTTTTCCTTTATTCTTCTTTTATTCCAAAGAAGTTAACTTTCTTTGTCATTTTTAGTCAAATTATTTGAAATAATACTACTAATAATAAAATGCTTAACTGTTAAACCATGTAATATTGACCAAAAGAATCACAGAAAACTTTTTTATGTACTGAAATTGAATGTACTTGATTTAATTCAGTGGTTCTCAAACTTTATCTCACATGCACAACTTCAGAAGCCGAAAGAACGCCCTACACTTCTAATTTATCATCAATCATTAACAATTAAAAATGGATCCAAGTTGAAGTTTAGTGAATACAGGTTGGGAGGCTATCGTTCCCTTTGTAAATCATATTAATTCAGCTTAGTCTCATTCGATATTTTCCCCTGGTGCTCTATGCCCCACCTGGAGTGGCTCAGTGCCCACCCCACAGTTTGCTGTAATATAACGGTTCATGTAAAAGTAGCCTAGCCAGTTTTGCAGAGATTTTCTAGTCTAAGACTATGTGATGTGTTCTGCCAACATGAGATTTCGCTCTCTCTCCGTCTTTCTATCTTTATAGTATGCAAGAAATATATTCATCTATTCTCAACCCTGAGAAGAAAAGCTTTTCATAACCTGTACCTTTTCCCACAATGTTTTTAGTTCACCTAAAAGAAGCCAGATTAAAAAAATGAGTAAAATAGGAATCAATTTTAGAACCACGAGTTCAGTGCACCACATGACTGTGGTGAAATTGGCATGGTGGTGGGTAGTTAGCACTGCTACTGCCTCACACCAAGAGTTTCTTGGGTTTGAATCCACGGGTCATCTGGGGCCTTTCTGTGTGAAGTTTGTGTGTTTTCCCTGTGGCTTTGTGGGTTCTCTCTGGGTACTCTAGCTTCCTCTCACAGTCCAAAGACATACATATTTGGTTATCTGGCAGTTCTAGGTGTGAATAGTTGTCTGTCTCATTTTTGCCTTCCAACAGACTGGTGACCTGTTCAGGGTATACCCTGCCTCTCACTCCAGATGGGGTAGCTGGCACAGGCACCAGCCCCCTTGTGACCCTTAATTAGACAAGCAGAAGACAATGGATACATGGCTGTCTATATAAGGCAAAACCTAATGTATGATGTTATGTCCTGTCATCAGGTAGAGATTTTTGCATCGGTTCAGATATTTTTTTGATCGCTTTGGATCCATTGATACTGAGATTTTACTTTGGCTTTGAGTGATCTTGTGTAGTCACTTTTCCATCATGGACATTGGCCTGATGTGTAGTTTTTAGTTTTTCTTTCCTTACCTGGTTGAGTATGGCCTAAGGTGTGTGTGTGATTTTAAGCCAGGTCAAGTTATCCATAAGGACGTGATAAAGAAAGGTGCACAGCCTGAGGTGCAACACAGATCATAATCCTATGCATCCACGGTTGCGTTGGTGTGTAGATTCTCTCTGTGAAGGCTTAATTAGAGAGCTGGAGGAGAGGAGGAAAAGACGAGAGAAGGTTGAGGTGTGTAGAGTTCAGGGAGCTACTCTAATCGTCTTTGTCAACCTCCTGCCGTGGTGTCAAGTTTCATATCGGCTCTCCGTGGCCGCACTAAGGAGCAGGAGGGCCTCGGTGGGGTGGACTTGGCTGACGGTGTGTGCCCACACTCCAAGACGCCTGAAAGAACTCGGTGCCCCGTGCTGCACACATGTGTACGCAAAAGCACAGCAACACACACTCTGTCGCAACCAACAACAGTGGCATGAACGTAAATGACTATGGAGGTGAGCCAGTGAGTGGCAAGAGGCCACTCTGTGTGTGTTCTGTGGTTCTTTGTTCTCTCCGTCAAAGCCACTCAGAAAATCCGCTTCTCGCTCTAGGCCAGTCCTGTAAGCACAACATGTCACTGCTCTGCTAATTCAGGCCAGGATCATAATCATTACTTGCCAAGTATAATAATTGTAAAGGAATTTTTCCCAGTGACAACTCACAAAGAAACTCACAGCCTTTTACAGAATATGTAAACCTCTTTGACAAAGAAACACAGTGACCATAGCACACATTTTGCATGTTTATACTCCTTTGTCTTTGCTAAACTGTAATACTGTGTAAACATTGTGAAGTCTGCATTATGCCCATGAGAAATGACCAGTGCTCTGAGAAAATACATCACTGTGTGTTGCACATGATTGTGTAAATAGAGTTTGTTGACATTAGTCTATAGCCAGATTCATTGCAGCTCTTTGCCAATTCTCAGGAGCATCCTTACCGAGCAACACAGCTTCCAAACGCTCTTCATCTCCCTGACTCTCAAAGTGTTGACACAAATAGACCCTGGAATGGGACTTCTGTGCCATTATGAGCAACGTATAGCCCCTTGTAACAAAACTAATGCATAATTTTGTCCAGGCAAATATCCCTGTGAAAAATCTCCTAGTTGACAATGTAATGTTAGGGCGTGAATACACAATTAAGGATTGTGCAAAAGGAATTTTCCTGGTGATTCTGGAGCTAAAAAGAAGAGGAAATAGTTTAAACACAGCTTCCAGTAGGAGTCAGTAGTGCTGTGACAAGCGCCTCTCAAGTTCTCCCTTGGAGAACTGTGGAAATTTCACGGACTTTACCTAAAGTTAAACTTGGACAGATGCATATTTTGAGAAAATGTACCTTTTACGTCTCTTGTGTTTCTATTTTGTCTCGTTGCACAACAGAAATGTGTTGTAAAAATGTACCACAATAAAATGTGTGTTTGCGTATTTTTTACCATCTACCATCTCGTCCTTCAGGGACGATGATGACATCAATGATGTGGCTTCTATGGCTGGGGTGAACCTGAATGAGGAAAGTGCCAGAATACTCGCCACCAACTCTGACCTCATGGGAACGCAGATCCGCTCATGTAAAGACGAGGCCTTTCTTCATCCGGGGCTGCTACACCGACGAATTCAAGAAACAGGTGAATCCTGACCGCACAGTGTAGAAGTGTCATATAAAGACTTGCCCCCTTCCCGGTTTCTTGTTTTTGCATATTTCCCACACCTGAATATTTCAAACAAATTTAAATATTAGACAAAGTTACCTTGAGTAAATACAAAATGCAGTTTGCAGTTTTTAAATAATGATTTCATTTGTTAAAGGGGGGGGGAAGCTATGGGGAAGCTAAGCTATCCATTAAATCATGAATTAACTGTAATTAACCATGCTTAACCACGCTATTCACACTTAGGCCTGATTAGTGCCAGCAGCCTGGACAATGCCTGGACTTTAGTCCAATTGCAATGGTTGGCATGAGCTTAAAACAGGTTGCTCACGCTCAAAAACCCTCCATTGTGCCTGAATTAAAACAATTCTGCAAAGACAAGTGGGCCAGAATTCCTCCACAATGATGTCAAAGACTTATTGCCAGTTATTACTTCATTGCAGTTCTTGCTGCCAAGGGTGACACAACTAGTTATTAGGCTTAGGGGGCAATTACTTTTTCCGATAGGGCCAGGTAGGTTTGATTAACCTTTTTTCCTTAATAAGTGAATCTCATCATTTAAAAACCTAATTTCCTATTTAGTCGAGTTATCTTTGTCTGATATAAAAATTTGCTTGATGATCTGAAACACATAAGTGTGACAAAAATGGGGAAAATAAATAAGAAATCAGGAAGGGGCAAATACTGTTTCATAGAACTGTAGCTCTTAGGTGTTCTTAATGGCAGATAAAAATGGTTACCGATGCAGTAGGAAAATTCCTCATGTCATGTCATGATAAAAAGATTCTCTGTTGCCTTTTGTGTAAGGACCATGTTGTTTTTGTATTTATTGTGTCATCACTACAGACAGTTTTGATTTTTTCTCCTTCTGTGGTTTAGACTGAGCATTTCTTGTTTGGCCTTGGTTTAAATTTGATACACTTAACAATTCTTTCACCTCCTTTAATGAATTCTTCAGTGGCTGTCTGAACTCACTGGACCCCAGGCACACGCATAAATACTTTATGGGTTTGTCTTTTGAAGGCTGGCTGTCAGATTGTCCTCTGGACTAAAGGAACAGAGTTTAGAGGGATGTAACTTGCCAGTAAAATTTTGAATCTTTCTCAGCTTATCACAGTGTCAAGATCCACTAAAAGCACACGATATTGCTTGAGCTAATCAATATAGGCGGAGAAGTCTTGCTTGTATGCAGTATCACATACGAGTGATGGTGTCTTCATTACCTCTTTTTGCTAGCGGCAATCCATTTCATTGCTTGATATATACCTAAGGCTGTAGCTGCACAGTAAAACCTGTGAAAACGTGTAATGAGCATTATTGCTCAAAATAACTGTGCCTAGCATCTTGCTCCTGTGCATCAGATCAAAAAACACACAGTATAATTCCACGTGACGGGGAGTCTAGCACCCTCATCTTGTTTTTATCTCAATTAAAGTATCTTTAGTGTAGCATGGAGGCCTGCGGGTCATGTTTCATTACGTGGACCCTTGGCATGGTTGTTATCCCGTCACCTTGGGGTAGAAGAGTTGTTTAAAAATATAAATCTTTCCTCAGGGGGGGCACGCAGCATGATACGGGGCAGGAGGCTAGGGCGCCCCCTGCTGGGGAAGTGGCACTTATGCAGCTTTGTTGTGTCAGTGATTGGCCCCTCCACGCTCCCAGCTGACAGCAGTCCGAGGGAGGCTCACCGAGCCTGCCAGCTCCATTCAATCAGAAAGGCTCGGCTGCTCTTCTTTCCTGCAAAAGCACCAACTTTGTTCCGATTTAACATTGAGCATCCCGCAAAAAACTTAATTGTGACCTTTCCTGCCCTGGTTGCCCCCATGAAAACACTGGCTGTAGTAGCTTTCTTTCTTTTCTTATCTTTTCTTTTCTTTTCTTTTCTTTTCTTTTCTTTTCTTAGATGTCCTAATTTCCCCTTTCTAACCCCCTTTTGATGTATTTTCTGAATTGTGAATTCAAGAGGGGACTGGCTCTTTCTATCCCCTTCTTTATTTTCATCTTCATGTCTCTCCGTGTCTTGCTTCCTCTCCTCTCTCATTTATCCCCTGCAAACAAACACTTGGGCCGCCCTCGCCTCCCAAACCTGTCTCCCTTCTCTCATAACTCTCCAGGCTTGTCCTTGAGCTTGTGGTGGTGGTGGTGGTGGGGGCTGCAAAGCTAAAAAGCAGCACTCCACCCCCATCTCAGGAACCAGAACACAGGCACAGCTGGAGTTCTCTAGGAAAGCTCCTCAAAGTAATGATAGTCCACTGGTACCTTAAAGGTACACACACACACACACACACACACACACACACACACACACACACACACACACACACACACATACAGAGGGAGCACACATTTATTGAAAATGTTGTTTTTGTTTTTTCATTTTTTTACAAAGCTAAATCTTAAGATGAAATTAAATAATGTTTTGCTGGCTTATTGGCTTTTATTTCTATTTGGAATATCTATAAATAGTATTTCCTGCTAGCTGCTAATGATCTCTAATGCTGCAAACCCATTTTAATTTTTTTTCTTTTTATCAAGAAACTTGCATACCCTGAAGTGGCTAACACAGACACGGTTGGCATTAGAGTATATTTAACCATTGAACATATGCCTGCTTAAATTCGTTTCAAATTTGTTCAAAATAGCAAATTTTAATAATAATACAAGAACCTTCTTAAGCAACATTACCAAATCTGTTTTATTAAGTTTGCTTTATTATGCAGAATATAACAGGAATGAGGTAGTTATGCCAATCCACTAACCTTTTTCGCACTAATAGTATTTGTTTGTGATCTCTGTGAAAGAAATATCACTATTGCTACAACTCCTGTGTGCAACTCCTGTGGTTGTAGAAAGATTACCAGCTGTATAGAAGTCTATTGGCAAACAGTCCTCTGCTCTCTTTCTCTGAACTTTTCTGATTTCTGAGTGCCAAAATGCAATTATGTGTTATTAAATATAACATTAAGTTAACTTTGTAAATGATAGACCTCAATAATTGCAATAAAACAAAGCATGCTTTATCATCTACTTATTATGTTGTTAGCCAAATGAAGGTGCCGTGTCCTTTGTTTTGACATTGAGCACTGCCCTTGACAGATGATGTGGCTACATCCATCTTTTATATCAGTTTATAGTTGAGCTGAACTAAGATATTGGTTGACCAGTGTTATTGGATGGATACTATATGCTAATAAGACCAGAGTTGAAAACTTTTTCTTTTTTTCCCCCCGAACATAATGCAGAAAAACATGTTTCGGGTAATTTAGAAATTTAGTGTTACATGCAAATACTTGTCCAACTCCATTGTTGACGTTGTTTCCAGTACTATCAGGACTCGTTGCATCATTTGTAGCAGAGTATCATCACAGCTGAGCAGATAGTGGTGCAGAGTATAACAGAGTTTCTCTGTAATTTTCTTACTAGTTCGTGAAATACTTTGCGGAAAAGAATTAAGGATTCTTTGTCCCATTTTTTTTTCCCGGCTCTGCACCTGCTTCATAAGATGAGGAGAGAAGACTGTCTTAAACTCCTTGGCTTTTGTAGTACAGTGTTCAGACTTTGCTTTTGTGAGTAAATTTTTCTCGTTTGCTGTAAGAAATTGCTTTGGTCTATTCTTGGCATGACATCAAGCATATGTAGAATGGGTGTGCCTGTAACAGGAAAGTGACTCTGCATGATGGCATCTCTGTCATTTGAGAATGGAGTGGTCCTTGTTGTGGTCTTACTTAAATACTGACTCATGACGTGCAGTAGAGAAGTTTTTTTCTGACTTTGTAGTGGTCAGTTATGGTCTGGCCATCTCGTCAGTGGATGCTGAAATAAATATCAAGACCAGTTATGGAAACTGGCTGTGTATTTTGAGAAGGAATGACATAGTTGCAATTATTTTAGATATAAACTACAACAGATGGGACTTTTCACTGCCAGGTACTTTTCAGGGAGACTCTTTTTCCAATCAATACCAGCAAGTTTCACAGGAACTAAAAAATCCAAGTATCAATGCAGATTGAGTCTCATCATGAGATTTCACTATGTCTGTTGTTTTAAAAAGTATTTGGCAGATGAATAAACAACTTACAATTAGCCAAATGATGTGTTTTTTATTTATTTATCAGAGTTGACATGTAATACATGCAGATTTAGCAGTGAAGAACACAAATATGTAAACTGTAGCCTATTCGATTAACTTTGGTTTACTGACTAGTAAACTCTAAAAACTGACTTTTACTGTGTCATGTAAATAAAAGTTATAATGTGGAAAGAAAGCCCAGGACAGGTGGTCACCCGGTGGGGTCTGAAGTCAGTGTAGCATGTTATTTTATTTAATTTATTTTTTTAGACAAATATTCTTTTAGTTAAACCAGCTCCAACAGGGAGTTTAGTTGTATACTATTTGTTTGCAGTTGGATTTCTGGCCATCTGGACTTTTGTTACGGAGCCACTCAGAGAACTCATAAGTTTTGAACACAATATTGATGTGTCATCATCTTTTAATGGTTTTTAAACTTTTAGGAGAATTGTAGACCTGTTTTTTTTTTATGTGTGGTTTACCTTTTTGCTTATCCTGTGTATACTAATATGTTACTCATATGCACTCATAGGAATTTTAGCAATATGTCAATGCAGACAAGAAAGAAAAAGACTGCTTGCGAGGAAGCATGGATGGTGGTTAAAAAAATTAAATAAATAAATATTAAAAAATCAGTTTTATATCTTTTCCTAAACAATTTTGTGGTGGAACACATTGTGAATTCAGAGAAAGTTTTGAAGAAGAATTTCTAAGGTCTTAAAAACCACAGCGCTCTGAGAACCTGGCTGCCTTTATGCTAAGTTAGGCAATTACACAATCTTGGATGTACTTGAGTTGGGTTTATGTGAGTTTTGACAATATCTGTTTATAAATTAAATTTTCTCCAGATACTGGCATTGGAGGTAATGTCAGAGGTAATGTCACCTTTGTAGAATTTGTATATCAGTTTTCAATATAAATGTTCAGTTCTTTATTTCTCTGAACAACACTGCCATCATTAGTGTCAGTCGTTTGGCAAAACAATAGTACATAAGGTAGCTTAAATGAGTTGAATTAACGACACAACTGGAGGTGTTACAGTCCTTGGTGCTTGTCTTCTTTTTATTCTTAATGCTATTTTAGTCAAAATTAAACAAAATGTTAAAGCTGTACAGATCATTAGCCGTTTTCTAGCTGTTTTACATGCTTTTTCTAGGTGAAGAATAATGATCTGTATCAAGTTGAAGAATATGTTTTTGTTCTCTCTCTGCGGCTAAGTCTCTTAAACTTTGTCTGAAATATTAATGTCCCTGATAGATTGCATTTTTTAGGGAGCAGGAGCCTATTAGCGTTTTTCTTTGACCTTGTGACTTTGCCACATGTATTGCCACTGTAATTATAAGGCTAACAGGGCTCCCTCCATCCGTTTCAAAGCTTTAGCTGCTGAGAAGTGTATGTATTGTTCAGCTGATTTAAATAATTGGTGTGGTTTACTTAAAAGGGTGCCAGAGAGAAAATTATGTTAATGGAATAATTTAAAAGGAAGTTGGAAACAGATAGTAACCCTACCAAAGTCTGTCCTCCTCTCTTTTGTTATGACTTCAGATGAGTTTTGCTCCAAGGAAACTAAATTATCCTTCTATGAAAAGAGATGGTCAATGTCGTTTACACACTTGAAGGAGCTTAGCTGGTAAAGCCACTTGAGAATTTGCACTAAGACTGTGAAACAAATTAACTTTTCTGTGCAATGAGTCTTCTTTCTAGGAGTTAATTGCACATACTAATCCAGACAGTTTTTCTGTATGAATGTGTAAGTACAGTGGGTGTATATGTGTGCATAAGTGAAGGTACTCAATGAAGGTTGTGGTCATCTGTTGATGTGCTTTTACTTCTTGACTTCTTTGGGAGGGGTGTGCGAGCTCGTGCACTGGATCTGAAAAGTATTCACAGCATTTCATTTGTTCCAAATTTTGTCATGTTACAGCCTTATTCCAAAAATATATTATATTCACTTTCACCAAATATCCCGTAATGACCAAGTGAAAAAGTGAGGTTTCAAATTCTTGCAAATTTATTAAAAATACTAAACATACATAAAACATGTACGGACGTATTCACATCCTTTGCACAATACTTTGTTAAAGCACCATTGGCATCTAATACAGTTTCAAGTGTTTTAAGTATGGCGCTATAAGCTTAGCAAACCTATTTTTAAGCAGCTTCTCCCATTTGCCTTTGCAGAATCTCTCAAGCTCAATCAGGTTGGATGGGGAGTGTTGGTGCAAAGCCAATTTCAGATCTCTGCAGAGATGTTCAATCGTGTTCAAGTCAAGGGCTCTGGCTAGCCCACTCAAGGACATTTACAGGCTGGTGCCGAAAACCCCCCCTTTTTTTGGGCTGTGTGCTTAGGGTAACTGTTAAAAGGTGAACCTTTGCCCCAGTCTGAGGTCCAGAGGGCTCTGGACCAGGTTATTTTGTGTAGGGATGGTGTTGGCGGGGTGATGAGTGATACCTGGATTCCACTAGACATGACGCTTAGCATTCAGTCCAAAGAGTTTCTCGTGGTCTGAGAGTCCTTCAGGTGCCTTTTGGCAAACTCCAAGCGGGCTGTCATTGGGCTTTTGCTGAGGAGTGGCTTCCATATGGCCACTCTACCGTACAGGCCTGATTGGTGGAGGGCTGCAGAAATTATTGTCCTTTTGAACAGTTCTCGACTCTCCACAGAGCAACGCTGGAGCTCTGTTAGAGTGACCATTGTATTCTAGGTCACCTCCCTTTCTCTTTTAAGGCCCTTCTACCACCATTGCTCAGATTGGCCAGCCAGCCAGTTCTAGGAAGAGTCCTGGTCGTTCCAAACTTCTTCCATTTACGGATGACTGAGGCCATTACGCTTATTGTGACCTTAAATGCTGGAGAAGTTTTTCTGTACACTTTCTGAGATCTTTGCCTTGATATAATCCTGTGTCGGAGGTCTACAGACAATTCCTTGGACTTAATGCTCTTTTGTGCTTTGACATGCACTGTGAGCGATATGACCTTATATAGACATGTGTGTCTTTCCAAATCATTTGCAGACAACTGATTTTATCTCAGGTGAACTTCAATCTTCAAAGTTTTAGAAACATCTGATAAAATATCAGTGGAAACAGGATCGACCTGTATGAATATGTTATATATTTGTTTTTTATTTTTAATAAATCTGAAAGTACATCAAACAAACTTTTTTTCCCTTTCTCATTATGGGATATTGTGTTTATAATTTTGAGGTGAAAAATTAATTATTCCATTTCAGAATAAGGCTGTAATATGACTAAATGTAGAATAAGTGAAGCATTGTGAATATTTTACAGATGCACTGTATGTGTGTTTTTCTTCTACCTGCTTATCTGCTGCTTTTCTTAAGTCTTAGCAGCAATTTAAGTGATGATATAACAGTGACTTATGACCTGTTTATAACCTTAAGTAAATTAAATGTGGAACAGATGTTACATTAGAAAAGTCCTTGTTGGTAAAGTGGAGGATCAATATTTTAGGATTTAATGAATTAGATGAAATTATAAGAAGCAAAAGTACTAGCTGTACCTGGTGTTTCCAAAAGATGCATCTGTTTGACACTAATGATGTACTAATCCAGTGATTCCCAGAGTTTTAGATTCTGTTTTTAGGACATATATGTGAGCACATGTGCACGAGTCTTCGCCATTTATGTTTGCAATCAGTGGCCTCTCAAGTGAGTCTCTCATCCTTCACATGAACTCCAACTTCACCTTCTTGGCCTGCAGCTGGCAGTGATTGTCCTTGTTCTCTTTGTGTAAAGGCACATTAACCAGTTCTTCAGTGCTGCAGCAGGTGCTGGTTGAAGTGGCCCTTCACCTCGAAGTGGGTCTCCAAAGAAGAAAGGCTATTGCTGCCAGTTGCAGAGCAAGATAGTGGAGTTAGAGTTTCTTAAACTGTAGAGGGGGACCCTACTTGAGAAAGGAATGTTGAGAACTGAAAAAACACAACACCGGAAATGTGTTTCATTAACTTACTAGTGACAAAAAAAATGAACAAATACAAAAAAATGACTTATTCTCTCAGACAAATTAAAAATATCTAAATAAAAATCCGAAAATAATCTCCATATGTATTTGTGCAGTTGTTGATAAACCTGGGCAAAGTAAGAAATATTTGCAAAACCCTACCTGATCATAAAAATGTCATCTTGTCCTAAATGTGTGTGTTAATATATCTTTCACAGCTAAAAAGTTTGGAATTACGGAAGTCCCCATGGAGACAGTGACATTCATCTCACACGCCACGCAGTCACGGCTTCGGACGGTAGTAGAAAAGGTTTCTACTATTGCACAGCACCGACTGGACTCCTGTAAGGTAGGACGTTTGCAAATAAATATGCTCTGCCCCTATACACACACACACTCAAAAAAGATATGTTGAGGGGCTTGACAAGGGCTGTCACTTTGAGCTTAGTATAGTTTCAGCATGAAAAAAAGGAATAATCATGCAGCTGCATTTCTGAAACCTTTGTGTTACTGTTGCATGCCACTTGAGTGAGGCAAATGAAGCACCACGAACTGAAACACAACAAAACACAATAAAAGAAAACCATGATTAGATCAGCCACCTGCCAAGATTTAATTTTATGAGCCTCATACTTTATAACAAGTATTGAGTGTTTTTTGTGGTGGCCCTTATCCAGTGAATGAGGGTAGAGTGAACAGAAGAATAAATGAGTACATGGGATATATTAAATTTGAATAATAATGATATACACTGACAATGAAAAATTGATTATTTGGGGGGATTTTTTTCTCCTTTTTATGGGAGTTATTTCCTGTCATACGGATATACCTATGTGTTGTAGAATTACAGTATTTATAGATCTTTTTATAGCGATAATACTGTATAATGAGTGACTGTGTGTCTCACACCCTTACCACACATGCCCCAGCATGCAGCAAGTACCATCCGGTTTATTATAAGACAATCTGACTAAGTGCCTGTTTAGGTAGCTACCATATGATTAAGGGCTGCAGAGAAAAAACTCATCAAATGCATCACACCTGTATAGTTTGAGATTGTAATGTGTAATCAGAGCATGGTGGTTTATATTGGTAATTGTCATGTTTGTTCTGGTTTATAGTCTTTTCAGCCATCACTGAGAGGGCAGATAGGTTTCTTGCACCTGCTGTGTTTATAAACCTTAAACTGCTTTTATGGGCAGAACACAAGAGCTGAAATTAAAGAGAAATGCTCCTGTAGTTTTTTTTGGCACCACTTTATCATGATATGACATAAACTGTTGATGAATGAAAGGTTCAGTCAACAATTCTTTCCTTCTTCTGTTCACGGGCTGCATAAAATGTTACAAAGTACCACCAAGTACCACCAAGTACCACCAAAGGTACTAAATGAATCCTAGCTAGACTGTCACTGTACTTAGGAATACACAAAACACTCAAGATGGGGAATAAAATCCATGGGGATATTATAGCAAACATGCAAAACTAAACTGCCATGGATATGAAGGCATTTGTATGCTTCAACAGTCATGTAAATACACACTGGCATATGCACATGCATTTTTTTCCTTTTACTTGTTAACTCACAAACAAAAATGGAAATATAAACACGTAAAAGTTAATGTCAGAAATCTTATTTACCTTTAAGTTGATACAAAGCACCAGAGCTCAGAGTTTTCAGCCAGTCAAAACTTATAAAAGAACTTGTAAGTGCCTGTCTACCTACAGCTGCATACTTTTGTTATTATTGGTGACTTTACTTCTTGTAGCCCTTAAATATAACTATATAACCACATTTAATTGGTAAACATTAAAGCACAAATTCATCTCCGCTGGAAGGCTATATCTTTGCATCGCTATGAGAAATTGGGGTGTGTCGGGGGGGAGAAACTTTTGAAAATGTGTTTTTCTTGATGCCAAGACGGGAGGATGAGGAGGAGGGAGGAAGAGCATTGCTACTGCTGTCCCCGTCTTGTTTTGTGATTCTTCTTTCCATTCGTTCTTTGCCTTTTTTGTGGTTTTGTAAATGAGGTGTGTGTGAAGGAGGCATGAAGCACTGTGAGCCCAGCTCTGTTGACATCAGCGAAAAAAGAGAGAGAGAGAGAGAAAAGACCGAAAGACAAAGCGGCCTTAAAGTGCAGCCGGGCTTCGGCAGGAGCGGCGGCGGGAGCTACGGCAAGAGTGCAGGCTCAGCGCTGCAACAAAGAGGAGGGAAGCTGGATGAGAGAGAGAGAAGGAAAAGGGGGGCGGGAGAGTGGAAGGGGGCTGGTGATGAGTCTCCTCTGATGTGTCTTTGTGCTCTGTGCCACTCGGCGTCTCTCATCCACTCATGGAAACACACACAGAAGAGAGTGATATAGAAATCAAGTGCAAGCAAGAACAGAGATGCATGAGAGACATGCAGTCACACAGAAACATGAGAAATAAGCAATTATCCTATTAACTTTTGATGGCCTAAAAAAGTTGTTTTTACTCTTGCCTTTCCGTCTCCCAAGTGGGAAGTGATGTGACATAGGTAAAGAGACGCAATGTCTGTAAATAGAAAAAGTTTGTTGATGTGCTCAGACTGGTGGTGTTCCAGTTGAGTTGTGTTTTCATTGTTTAACCAAAGAATGGTGAAGGAATTATGACTCCTTCTCAACAAATAATTGATTTTAAATATAGATTTGTATGGTCACGGCAATCTACTGCAATTTTTTATACAATAGCTTAAGAAGATTTAGTTAATCTGGAACTACAGTTAGTCACTGCACTGGATAAATATCCTATCTGTTTAGGGAAAAAGGATTTGAAAATTAGGTGGTTTTTTTTTACATCATTAAATCATAATCAGTGTTTTTAAGGTAATTAGTAATGATATGACATATTGAAAAATGTGTGACACTGCATAACAACAGTCCACAGCCTGTTGAGGACTGTTCCCTCATTATTGCATGACAGCTTAAGCAGATAAAACATCTGCAGTTGATTCCAAGTGTTGAACTTGCGGAAGGTATATTTTCACTAGAACTCTTAATATGAGGTCCAGATAGACGTCAACGTAAGTTAAGAGAGATGTCAAAATTTAGGAGTGACCAAATAAACAACCTGGTACTTTCTCAGAAAGAGTGAATGCACTGGCCAGCTCAGTAACTTCAAATCATCTAACCAAGTCGAAACCAGATGAAACCTAGACTAACTTGTACCAGAATGATGGGAAGAGAAAAGTATGGAGAAGCATTATCCCAAAAATTGTCCAAACCCAGGCCTCGAGGGCCGGTGTCCTGTAGGTTTTAGATGTGTCCTTGATCCAACACAGCTGATTTAAATGGCTAAATTACCTCCTCAACATGTCTTGAAGTTCACCAGATGCCTGGTAATGAACTAATCATTTGATTCAGGTGTGTAGACCCAGGGTGAGATCTAAAACCTGCAGGACATCGGCCCTCTAGGCCTGGAGTTGGCCAAGCCTGCATTATCCCAAGCATACCATATTCTCTATCAAATAGGGTGGAGTCAGTGTTATGGCTTGGGCATGTGTGGCTGCTAGTAGGATTCAAGTGCACAAGACCATGGTCTGTGGAGATTCTACAAAATGCTGCAAAACTGATGGACCAGCTCTTTACACTACGAATTTATAATAACCCAAAGTATACTGCAAACGCAGATGGGACATTCTTCAATGGCCAACTCAGTTACCTAATCTCAACCCAGTGGAGAGTTGAAATTCATTTTCTGAAGAAAAAATTGTATGCCGAGAGAAAAACAAGCAAACAGCAACTGAAGGTAGTTACAGTAAAGGCCCAGAAGAGCATGCCAAGGGAAGAGACCTAGCATTTGGTGATGTGCATGAGTTCTAGACTGCAGGCAGTCAGTGACTGCAGAGTATTTTCATCCAAGTATTGAAAACAGTTCATATATTTAAAATTATGTTACCATGTCCAGTTACTTTTGAGTGCTTAAAAATGTATAAAACTTGCTTTAGTTCCTAAATGGTTAATGTGATAGTTTTGTTAAACCCCTCCAATTAAAGATGATGGTCTGTACTTCAATCACATATTGATTGTTTGATTTAAAATCCACTGAGGTGGTGGAAAACTGGAAAACTGTGTAACTGTCCAAATACCTACATACCTAATCGTGTAGTATTAAATGAGCTGCCCAGGGAATATAGATGTACACTAGCAGACACATGAGAGGACTAACCTTAAATGTAAATCATGAAATAAACAAATCATTAACAGTGAAACATGAAGACTAACATTAAACTTGAAAACAGAGACAGGGAGACATAGAAAGCAGGAAGAGTCTCAAGTGTCTTACATTTGAAATATTCTGTTTTCTTATTGATATCACAAGCATCTTTATTTTCAATTTGAAATATCTGAACTGAAGGCAACCCAGAGTTTTGAAGTATGTGGCTAAAGCCTTAGAAGTAGCCGCTGAGTGGGACTTGTTCAACTATTACCATTGAAACAGTAATTATCTCTATCTGCTTGTCAGGATGATGAGTGCTACGAGCAGTCTGCAGACGTTCGCTCTCAGCTTCGCTTCTTTGAGCAGCTGGAGAGAATCGAGAAGCAGCGGAAGGATGAGCAGGAGAGAGAGATCCTTTTGAAAGCCGCTAAAGTAAGTTACTGTCGCCTTATCATCATGTTGTGTGTGTGTGTGTGTTTGTGTGTGAAAGTTATGTCCCCATGCAACAATGTGAACTTGTGTACTGGTGTGTGCATGTGTGAGCATGTTGCTCTTGTGCAGGCCCTGACAGATGAATTAGAGTGTGACACCAGTGGATGAAGTGACCTCCCTGTGTCCTCCCAGGCTCCTGGCCTAAGGGCTCCTCTGTCCTGGCTCTTCCTCCCCGGACACAGCAAGGAGGGGAAAAATCCGTACCTTACTCAACCCCCATGCACTTTGAAGCTAACAAACACACTTATCCGCACCATGTATTACCTGTAAAATATCCTTCTATCACAAGTCTTGACAGCTCAGGTGCAACAGAGCATCTGTATCACCTGAGCTGTTTTCAAAAAATAAACAGCAAGTCAGATCAGATCATGCAAATGTTTTTCTAATGATGTGCAAGAAGTTAATCATTTTTGGGTTTGTTTGGAATAAGGTAGCATTAGAAATTAAAGACTGTTCCTCAGGAATATCTAGTCTTACCCACTGGTGCTCAGTAGTCATGGGTCAGACCTCAAATATCTTCAAACTTAATTAATTTTGATCTCATGTAAAAAAAAAAAATTGTCTTTGCATATTGAAATTTTGACAAATTCTGTCTGTAGACAAGTAAGTGACATATTAAGGGAAAACCTGAACACTTGACCCCTACAGTGAGGGGTTCCGGGACTGTTATATAGTGGGGCACATTTTGCCCTAACGATAATGTAACGTTTTTCATTTACCTTTTTATAGGAAGTGCCTTGAGACAACTAAATAAAATGAAATTGAAAAATAAAAAAAAAATAGCCTGAAAGATTTATAAAACAATGGAAGAAGAAAAAAATTGAACGAAGCAAAATTACCTCAGTTTACCTTAAGCTATACAGCGATCCTCTGTCCTCCTCTGTCCTCTTATGTTCCCTATTTACCATAGGCTGAATCAAACATCGCTTTCTCTGCAAACTGCATTTCGTTGCCCTGTACCTGTGACATGTGCAATGACAATAAAGTTGAATTCTATTCTATTCTATTCTAAACATCGCTTTCTCTTGCCATCTCCTTGCAGTAGCTACGATGTATCTGAAGTCAGAAGCACCTATACAGCTGTTCCAATCTTACCATGCAGTATGTTGTAGGAAGTGTGGATAGTGCTCTGTTAATCCAGGAAGTGGTCTTAATTCAATTCAATTCAGTTTTATTTATACAGTGCCAAATCACAACACAGTCGCCTCAGTGCGCTTTATATTGTCAGGTAGACCCTACAATAATACATACAGAGAAACCCCAACAATCATATGACCCCCTATGAGCAAGCACTTTGGTGACAGTGGGAAGGAAAAATTCCCTTTTAGCAGGAAGAAACCTCCGGCAGAACCAGGGTCAAGGAGGGGCGGCCATCTGCCGTGACCAGTTGGGGTGAGGGGAGGAAGACAGGATAAAAGACATCCTGTGGAAGAGAGCCAGAGATGAATAACAAATATGATTCAATGCAGAGAGGTCTATTACCTCATAGTGAGTGAGAAAAGTGACTGAAAAAGAGATACTCAATGCATCATGGGAATCCCCCAGCAGCCTTACACCTATTGCAGCAAACTTTACATGGTTCATGGTAAGAGCATTAACAACCTATCTATAGGGTACAAGGCGTTACTTAGATTCTGGGACAATATCAGCACCATCATCAAAACTTAAATAACTGTTTGAGTAGTGATGTTCCATCCCTTTAGTAGAAGTTCAGGAGATTTGTGCAATCATTGCCAAGGTGTGTTAAAGCTGTTCTGCCAGCACTTCTCCCAAAAGCTTTCTAAGACCCTTTGTGTTATTGTTGCTTTGTTTTTTTTTTCCTTAATTTGTCGCCGGTCTCCATGAACATCTGCCAAAAAACTCAGAACTGCCTTTGAGCTACTTCCCGCTGCAGTATTTTTTCCAGGCCTTTGCCTTGATGATGCACACACATTGACAGACTTACAAAACAATAGCAACTATAATATATTGGTGGAGATCATCAAAGAATAAGCTGATAGGTTTGTTGGGTTTGGCAAATAGAGTACACTTTATCTTAACTATTAACTATTCATCAGATGACAGATGAGGTTCACTTTGCTAGGACAGGGTTGGACCATTTTTTGCATTCAGAACCACCTTAATTCTCTGTGGCAAAGATTTAGAAAGGTGCTGTAAACATTGCTCAGATTTTTACCATATACCTACACAGTTGCTCCTGATTTGTCATTGCATATGATGCAAATGTCCTGTTCCACTATATCCCAAAGGGGATGATTGTGGAAGCCATTTGAGTACAGTGAACTTAACCTTTTTATCTCTGTGACATAGCACATTATCTTATCTCAGCAATGGTCAGCAGTACTCAGGTAGGCTGTCCCATTTAAATGATGCTCAGCTGGTACCAAGGAGCTCCAACTGTGCTAATAAAATACCCTTCCACGCTATCTTTGCTGTTGCCAAAGTCTTCCATACATGTCCAGTTCAAGGCTGTTTGAGTGACATATGTGTTTTTTTATAAGGCATCTGAATATTGTGCTTCAATAACGTCATGACCGTTGAGGTCTCATGTTACTAACTGTGGCATGATACAGACATGTTATCAAGGGTTAGTGCAGCAAAACTCTGTTCATGATTGTAAACAGTCAAATCAAAAATTCTATTTGACAGTATGGGAGAGGAGGAAACTAACTGGTATGTTAGCCAGTCTTTGTGGTAAAGTACACCTAATAAATACGCGCTGATTTATAAATTTTCTTTTTTAATTAAGACTGTGTTTTTATAAACTGCAGCTTTGGAATTAGCTTGTTACTGTGCATTATGTAATGATATGCTAATCAGCCATGTGCTTATCCTGCTTATGCTAGTTAGTCATGTGGAGCTGTTACTCCCTCTTTAAAGCTTGCCTTCCTTTTTAAAGCCGTAATAATTAATCCTTAAGGTAAAGGTGGAAATCCAATAACGGAGTTTTATTTTGATTATGATCTATCTCCTCTATAAACAAGCAAACAAAAATGATACATAAGCCTAAAAGGTGGTGAACTATGAAACTGGAGAATAGTTAGACACCTAATTCTCTGTTCTTTAAAATTGTTCCAGATTGAAGGTTACTTTCGTCCAGTTAAACATTGTAGCACATGACATTTAGAACAGAACTACTTGCGCTAGCCTTAAAAAAAAATGATCAAAACTAATGGGGTGCTAGTAGCACGGACACATGGCCAGTATTCTGATCTCAGCTTTCTGCATGTAAAGACATTTGTCTCTCAGTAAAAGAAGATCACCACTGACCAGAAAAAGAAAGAGAATCTTTTGCAAATGAAAATGCCCTGCAGTGTAACATTAGCAGAAGCTAGGTTAATTTAATTAATTTTGAATGGAGCCAATGTCCCACAGTAAAGATTCTCATTGCAGCACACCTCACTGTCTTAATTGCATTATTACGCTCCAGTCCTGCCATGCAGGATATTAGAAAATCCTCTAGTTGATGAACAGGGCCACCAAACCCCATGACCTATCTGTTTTTTTTGTTTTGTGTTTTTTTTTTAGAAGGAATAAAAAGACATTGCCTCAGCAGGAAACTAAACTGTAAAGTTGGTTGTTTAAAAAAGAAAAAGTGCAGCTTTAGGATCCTCTTTGTCAGGTCCCAGTTCTACATGGTTGAACACTCTAATCATTTTTTTTACTTTGGAAAGCTCTCTTTATTAACAGGATTACTGAAGAACTTTTGCAAATGTAGCCAAGTTCTGTTAGAAGGGCTTACCTCGGGGCTGTTTGGATTGCCTGAGCTTCGTTGAGGAAAGTCTGACTTCACCTCAGAGCCATGTCTGTGGCTTTTTGGCTCTTGTTGCCATGGCGTTTCAGTTCAAGGAGAAGTTTGGAAAGAAAATTGAACGATATACTACACAAACAGTGCTTGATAATATTGTAGTACTTTCTCTATTATTTAATCATGTATTCGTTTTACTTTTCCTGCTTTTTTCCCCCTTTACAGCTTTATAGGTATCACATCTGTTTTATGGTACACTTGCTTTGATACTCTGCAGCCAATATAACAGACTGATTTAAGGGAAAGCAGGAAAAATCCATCCTAAAACACTTACATACTGTTAGGGAGTGGCTGATGATTTAACTTGATTTTTGGTTCGATTTTTCTGACTTCTAATAACCATTTCACTTTAAATGTTATGTTTTTGGCTCAGTTCACTAAAATGTAAAGGACCTTCTTCATACATAGTATTTCATATTCAGCCTTCATTTGAGAGATATAGATCACTGAATATGTTAAAACTCTCAATAATCCATAATGTTATGTTCTCATATTGCATAAGTGAGCCGTTTATTGACTTAAAGTTTCATAAAAGAAAGATTTACGGTGAAGCTTGATGCCGGCGGTTGGTTGGTGGATATTATTATTTTTTGCCTTTAATTTGTAAAGGAAATAAGATTGATCAGATTTATAAATACTATCAGTGGTAACTTAAAGAAGTATGACAAGTTTCGCTCTAAATATTTGGGAGAATATGTTAACTTTGCTGTTTCCACATAGAACCCAGAGCTTAATCAAAGAAAAATAACCCTCTGATTGTTCTCATAATTCATTTTTGGCAACAAAATGAAATTTCAACATTACAAAACAACTCCAGAATACATTCCCAGACTGTTTGTATACTATACTACACTGCATTTTTTAAGCACAGTACACTCAATTACACAAAACCAACAAAGCTTGTCAGCATTTAGTACGCAGTCCTCTTTTCCCTTCTCTACTCTGTTCACTCCTGTAAGTGGGAAAACCAGGGCAGCTGACACAGGAGATGTAAAGCATGCCAGTGGCACCACTGCCCTTTGTAAACAGTCCATCTGTACCTACCCCTCCTATCCTCCACCCACCTCCCTGCCTGCCTCTTTGCTGCTCGAGCGCCCGCTAATTTGACCTCTTGAATAAGAAACGCACTGAAATAATCCTTTCCACCCCCTCCTCCTCCCTTCACAACAAGCCTTACCCTCTGCTATGCCAGCCATTTAAAATATGACTCAAGTCTTGAGGGATGCTCTGGCCGACTGGAGGGCAAACACATTAGTCTTAGTTGAGATACCGACCACTACGTGAACTGCCTGATATATTTAAAGCCAATTAGCAGTAAGGCTACGAAGAGCAGGTCTCCGTCCATCAGAGAGAGTACATAAGGAGAGGAAGGGAGGTAATGTTAAGAAGGGAATAGGGATGGCCTGGCGCATGTTCTAACTGATTTGTTGTTTGAAGAAATTAGATGAAAGTAAGATAGCTTTTCACTTCACTGAGATGCAGGCTGTATTGTAAAAATAAAATATGACAGGTTCTCTACATATGTAGACCTACACGATTAACCTTTTGCAATGTTTCAGTGAATAAAATGAAGACATTATAAAGCTACCAAAATCAGGTTAGACAGTAACTGAGTGCTTTGTTTGCACAAAAATGTTAGGGTCGATCATCTTATGTTCATCTTAATAGGAAAAAAAATCAAATGCATAGATTATTTCCAGATTAACAAACAACACGCAATTACTGTGTAGTGCCATAATCTGCCTCTGTTGCCTGCAGTGGTCAGCTGTACATGTACATTTGGCTGTGTGGTGAAGGATTCCCAGGGACAAATACATTCACCCAGATCTTAGCAGCTGATTAAAATAGAAGTGCTGTGTTGTTATGCCAGGGACACACACACTCACACACACACAAGCAACGGATAGCCACACTGGCTCTCAGTGACACATAGACAGCCACTGCCACTGATAGTCACCAACATCCTTTCCCCTTTGTGTGTGTGCGTGTGTGTGCGTGCTGGCTCGAGCAGAATTTTTAATAACCTCTTTTGATTAGAATCCCCCTCCAGCGGCTTATTTAGGGCTGGATTTGGAGCGGGTTTAAAGGCCACTGCCCCCCGGGGGGCGCTCCATTGCTGTTCTCTGAATTCAGATACGATGTCCTTGACACCTCTGTATCCTGTTCCCATTTTGCACTATTTTTGCTGCCGCAGCAACAGATGAGTAGCGGAGAGGTTGTGGGCTCCTTAAACCAGCTGTTAACCTGTGTCCCCCCCCCTCCTTTGCTCCACAGAGTCGCTCCAGGCAAGAAGACCCAGAGCAAGCTCGACTGAAACAGAAAGCTAAGGAGGTAAGCTGCAGCGGAGATCATTACCCTTGACATTTCCCCGACTCCAACGTATTAATTTTTCATGCCTCACTACATATGTAATGCCATTTAAAGTCGGACTTAAAAAAGTTTGAAGAATTATTCGCACCGATTGATGCCCAAGTGTGGAAAATGATTTTCTGCGCACCCAAGACACCCTCCACTTCTTCCTCTCCTCTTCTTTTTTCTTTTCCTCATCTGTGTCGTCTCACAGCAGTGTAAATTTTGACTAATTGCTTTTCATTGGGCCCGGTGTCTTTCGGTAGATGGTGTCCTTTATTTACTGTTAATTTCTCAACTCACTTTTGGCATATCTGTATCTCATCTTAAAAGTACATTTGTATTAATTTTATGTAAATTTTGTTGCCACATAAAAGTGCGATTATCTCAGCCTACACAGTGCAACAGAATTTATAGTGAGAGAGCAAAATGGATTAACTTTTTATATCTGTTTGTAAATTAGTCCAGTTGCAGCAATGCATAGTTCAGCAAAAGCATAAAAGTATATGATGAATGAGGTTTTAAGATGTACCAGTTCATGGTCTGCAATAACTTTTCTTAGTAAAAAGTAGTAAAAAGAGTTATTTCCTTTTCCAACAGGCAAAGACATAACACTTAGCTCTGCAAACTGGGAAGTGTTTAAACTGGTATAGTGCATTTCTTTTCTGTACAACGGGGGCTCTTCATCTCAAGTGCAGGTCTTGTATAAAATGAATTCCCAGTGGAGCTCAGAAAGTAGACCACACCGTGTTTTAGTGGATGGTTAATGTTGTTTACGCAAAGGAAAAGGAAATAGCACTTTCACAGTGGAAGTTTGCCTTTTTAATTTTTTGTTTTTTTGTTTTGTCTTGTTTTTTTGTTTACACCCGAATAACTTCACTGGGTGCTTTCAGTCCTTGGCTTGCTAACAAAGATCAAGAGCCCTGTGTGGAGCTTCCATTGAAAAGTCTGAGTAGGCAGGAGGATAAAACGAGCAGCATTCACCTGTTGTTGTTGTTGTTGATGTAGAATGTAAGGAGCACACAGGGTTTTGTCTAACTTGCTTACTCTTTTGAAGCAAGCCTTTTGTTTATTTAGGTAAAGTTTACTGAGCACGCATGCACTTTTCTGACTTACACCGTCATTTATACTCACACAGTTCTACACTTTTGGCCACTTATATTAAAAATGAATTGCATCTATCTCATTCAACGGAAACTCTTGTATTGTTGTTTGGCCAGAATATTTAAGTTTAGGATGTACTTAGCCAGAGTGTGATATTGAACTTGTGACCTTAAAGTGACGAGTGCACTTACCTCAGGCTACTTGCGGCACTCTGTCTTTTCTCTTCTTCTCTTCCGGACATTTCTTTCTAGCAACAGTGAGCCCTGCTGCAGTTTAGAACATTCACACTAGATCTCAGCCTTCCCATAAGCCCCACATATGCAAATGAAGCAGCGTAATAGGCAGCGCGATAGGTTTGCCCCAGGGGCCATGTGATCAAAGTGGATCTCCTCCCTGTTAAGTGGCAGTCCGCTCGTCATCTGGATACGGCCAGATTAGTGCCTCGTGAGGAGATGCCGCGTGCATGTATGCACATTTTCATTTTCATCTGGAATTTTAAGAAGGTGGTTTGGAAATTGTTACTTTATGTAATGCTTTCTCCCGCTAGATAGAGACGAGGAAAACTCACCAACCCCTCCAACTGCCCCCACCCCCACCTCCAACACACACGCACACACATACACACACATTCAGCTCCCCTCTTCCACCCTCCCTCACCTCTTTCTTTTTTGCTTAATGGCCGTCGTTTCTCAGCCCCCGTGCCTCTCCAGTTTTCATCACCTGACTGGCTCAAGGGGACAGAGCTGGCTGTTTGTGTCACTGCAGAGTCTGTCGGCAGCTCACACATCTGCGCAAATTTCATCAGGATAATGAGCCCGAGCTACTCTTCCAGGCGACGGGCAGAGGAGCCAGCCTCTCTTTAAGCCCTTCTCCCTGATCACACACACACACGTAGTCTAATACACATGCACACGCGCACACACAACCACCACCACCAAACAGTCATCATTTTGGGGAGATGGAATTACAGAGTGTTATATACTCGAACCAAGTGTTGGCATGTAAATTGAGCTGGCGCATGATTTGTTTTTAAAAAGGCCAGGTACATTGTGCTGTGAAACTACTTTTGCAGACCTGAATCAGTGCTGGAGCCTGACAGCCAGGTGTTAACCATGACTCGCAAATAAATTGTACGAATCGAAATGCTCAGGCTGAATGTCTAGTTAACTTATAATCACACATTTGCCTCATAGAGTTTGATACATATATAAAACAACTGCATCATCTTACCCTTATTTAAACCATTAAAGAATTGTAATAGGTGGGACACTGGTGTTGTGGCCCACTTGGGGCCTTTCTGGATTTTGCATGTTCTCCTTGTGTCCCACCCAGCTAATAGGTTGGTTAAGCAGGAGAAAATAGATGGATGTATATTTAATATGCATTCATTATCAGTGTTATGACCAAGTTTTACAAAAAGCAGAGACAACATTTTTGACTCCTGTTGAAGCCAAAGAAATTAATTGTTTTTAACTACACGGCATTGTCTCTGCTGATTGTCCATATTTAGCTTCCCAGCATGCACCTGTCTTTTTTGCCCCACATAGTATCTTTGCCTGAGGACCCCACTTACCTTCAACCCGACGAGTGAGCATCACTGCCTGATTAGTGCCATTAGTGCCATGATTAGACCAGAGCTTTGACTTGTACCAAAGATATTTTAGAATTTAATAAGCAGATTGCTGCGACATTTATTAAATGTTCTCTAATTGATGAACCATTTCTGTTTTGAACAATCCACGAGCTTTCTGCTGGCCAAAACACGAACTTTGTTCCGACTGTCTCATAATTTAGGCACTTTGTTCTTAAGTTTACAGAGACTAGATCTGTGTTTCTAAGGGGATAAAACCTTCTCTTTTTAATTATGTAACAATCTTTTCCTCTAGCCCTAACCTTAGGACAGACTTAACTTCACTAAAAAAAAAAAAAAAAAAAAAAGAATGCCAGAATACAAAAAAAATACAGTGTTCTATTGGGTATGTGTTGTAATGAACATCTTATGCTCTAGGTGTTTCCAGCTGAGCTGCAGGATTTTAGTTTTGTATATTTATGTAGCTAATCCTCTGATTGTGCTTATGTATATACACCAACAACCTGAAGCTCAACCTTGTCACCAGCAGTGTAGTCTGGTCAGATAGTTGTTGGCAGAGGTTTTGTGTGCGATAGGCTTAGCACTTCTGTTTCCTCTATTCACTACCATTTGGCCGAAAGGTCAGATGGGCTATTTCAGAAATGCCCCCAGTGAAAATCAATCGGCAAATCGTGGAGCTCAGTTCCTGTTTGTTTTTGTTGTTGGTGGGTCTGTGTGTTCTGTCTGTTCCATCACTGAGGCAGGGGGCCAAGCAATGCCTGATCATTGAAAGTGAGAGAATAAGCGAGAGAGAAGAGAGAGAGAAAGGAGGAGACAGAGAGACAGAGACAAAGAGATGGAGAGAAAAGAATACTGGGGGTGAGGGTGGGGGCAGTGGCGAGATAGAGAGGGAGTTAAGGCCAGTGGAGATACATCACAATGTCAGAAACACAGACACACTGCAGCCACAGATTCATCATCACAACCGCGTCTGCAGGCACAACTGGATGCAGGAAACGAGTGAAGTGGAGAAGAGGTGTGGAGAGAGGACAGGACAAGAGAGACGAGGGAAGAGAGAAAAGACAAATTGGCTACTACAGCTGGCCAAAATCTGGCCAAAAGCTCCTGTTTGAGTTTGTTCGACCCCGAAAGCAAATAAAGCCACGAACACTAATATTTCCACTATATGGCACAGTTGATATAAGTTGATTAAAAACTGTCACTAAAGCATTATGCAGTACCTACTCAGCTTCCACTACGATTCAAATTGGACAAATGATAATCATAATAATACGAGCTGACTTGGGATGAAATTGATTTTACAGCCGTGCAGCTACAGGTAATTTTTACCTGAACTGCTGCATTGGGGAGAAAGTTAATAACTCAAGTGCCACCTGATCATACTTGGCAATTGGTTCATAAGTAGGCTTGTAATGGTGTGTAGTGTGACTCTTTGGTGTATGTCGTACATAGGTTTCCAATAGAGTCACAAAGGTTTTTTTGTTTTAAATGGACAGATCCACATGTGTTGTAGTACATGTTGTTAAAAAATGTTGTTTTTAACTTGTGTTCCTTGAAGGAGAGAACAGTGTAGGCACATATTTTATGGGATACAGCATTCATCAAGTCAGATGACCAGTGTCATCTGTATGTGAGCCCCCACCTGTACACATGTACATAACTTCTAAGGGTCATTACTCATTGCAGTTGTCTGTCTTCACCAAGTCCAGTTCCACAGCAGGGCCATTATTTGCTGTACCTTGTGCCTCTCTTTAAGTTAGGTAATCTAGTACAATGCATATTTTATTGGATATGGATTCAAGACTACAGCTGAGCCACAAGCACACTAGTGCATCGTAGACCTGATACAGGTAGGATGAATCGCCTAATGAGCTGTCACATACACATGGTGGAACTAAAGACAGGTTTGCAGTGATAACCAAGAGGGTGCAGCAAGATGCAAGTTTATATCCCTTTAAACAGAATCTATGATGTTACATTAGCCTTGATCGAAATTGCCCTATGTGAAAGTGAGGTAAAGGAAGACCTTTGTGACTATAAGCCTTTGAGAAAGTCTTTACTATGCTATTATATTTATGTATGCTTATGTTTTGGTAATTGATATTTATTCGAGTCATTATTAACATTTTTTTAAATAAAGAAAAAATAAGTTATATGAAGAAATAAATGTTGACAATCAAGAATTCAAACAGCACATCAAGAAAGTGCTGTTTAGATAGAGATCTACTTCTGGGGATAAAAATCCATGATCTCCAACAGCAAATAACGTGATCTTGGCAATCCAAGGGGAAATTCGAATCCAAGAATAAAACATGGAGGTTGCCCACCTCCTTTGTGGAAGTGAGAAGCAGTTCAGTTTTATCCATAAAAATCTTATCTTGAACAAAAACAATTATAGGGAGTTACAAACATATGTTTGTAATGACGAGTTTGTGTGCAAAACACAAAACCGATGTTTCTGTTTTTAAAATGAGCTAAAAAAAAAAAAAAAAAGCTGAAAAAAGCTTTATTTCCAATTTAACCAGCCAGCACACCCACTTAAGAAGAGCAGAACCACCTGGCCTTATTCTTTCAGACCCAACATCATAGGCTGAAATACCCACTTGCCAAATAGACTTTAATTGACAGAATGTCTTCAAAAAGCAATTAAAAAAGTCTGAATAATTCTGTCCTTTACACCACTGCTTGAATGAGTGCCCTTTATAAAATAAGTGTTATTTAGAAAGAAGAATTATGGCTACATAAGGAGCAAGTAGTTGATTGTTCACAACACACTTGAAAGCTATTAAAGAGGCTCCCTCCCGGTAAGCGTGAAGTCATCCACACTCCCCAATATAGAGTAAGAGATGAGAGCCAGGGCTTTGCTACCAGGTTTCATCCTCTGATAAACTGGCTATCTCCTACTGTGGCTGGTTAGCACTCTCAAAGGGCTCCGGGTCAAATAACCCCTCAATATACTCCATGTGGTCAGCCCACTTACCAGCAAGGACTTCATCTCAAAGCTCCTCAGTGTTGGACTCAAGACTTCTCAACATCTCGAGAAATATGACATGCATTTTCCAGAATTAAATACTGAAGCTGAGGACAAGTCTGATGCTCAGCTGGCTGATGCTCAGCTGGCTCTCCTATTGTGAACAATCCCCAGACTGGACATACCTTGTCCTGAATCTTGGTGTGCAAAGATAAGCAGCATTGGAAGACTTCTCCGGCTTCGGCTTTGTGATCTGACTCAAAAATGATTCAATTCAATTCAATTTTATTTTATTTATATAGCGCCAAATCACAACAGCAGTCACCTCAAGGCACTTTATATTGTACAGTAGATACAGAGAAAAACCCAACAATCATATATGACCCCCTATGAGCAAGCACTTTGGGACAGTGGGAAGGAAAAACTCCCTTTTAACAGGAAGAAACCTCCGGCAGAACCAGGCTCAGGGAGGGGCGGGGCCATCTGCTGCAACCAGTTGGGGTGAGAGAAGGAAAACAGGATAAAAGACATGCTGTGGAAGAGAGCCAGAGATTAATAACAGATATGATTCAATGCAGGAAGGTCTATTAACACATAGTGAGTGAGAAAGGTGACTGGAAAGGAAAAACTCAATGCATCATGGGAATCCCCCGGCAGCCTACGTCTATTGCAGCATAACTAAGGGAGGATTCAGGGCCACCTGGTCCAGCCCTAACTATATGCTTTACCAAAAAGGGAAGTTTTAAGCCTAATCTTAAAAGTAGAGATGATGATGGTGAACTTCAAAAAAAACTTTAAAAAAATTGTGCTCCGTGGGCAGCCAGACTGACTGCTTGTAGCTTGCTAGTCCAACCCTGTGGAGGAATAATAGAATAGCATAAAAACAAATTTAACTATGTTTTCCAGGAAGTGCTTCACATTTGTCATCACAAGTGATGTCCTTAAGGGTCTGAATAGAGGATGTTTTCAGATCGGTTTCAAGGGGCTGTGATATCCCATAGAGAGTGAATGTGGATTTACACTTAGTCGAACAAGTGTTTCTTGTTCCTAAAACAAAAAAAACAAAAAAACACTTAGATATTGACTTGCCGTCACATGGTTGTATTCTTCTCTAAATTGAAAAGAGATCTACATACATCTTGAAAATGATTTCCCAGCATTTTATGCCTTTATTAGGCAGTTGATGTTGTTAATAATACAAAAACAAATAAGTGGGAAGACAATGGCATTAGTCAAAGGTGTTTGGCTGGGAAGTTGAGGGAGCTCATGGTCAACACCTTTAACACTTAAGCCACTGAGGGCTTAATTTTAGTTTTTTTTGCTAAGATGCTTGGACAACTGCAGACGTGAAGCTTGTGTGCTGTTGGAAAAAATGAAAACCGCAGGAGGATTGAGAGATGCACAAAGGGAAAGGAAATTAACACCACAGAAAGCACTAAAACTACAGAAGAAACTACTAAAAGTGAACATTCAGCACATTTTCAGCACTTGATTCAAATTCTTTTAGTTTCCACAGTAGAACTCTGTGGTGAGATTTAGTAACAGGGTGTTTCTTAAAAGCAGCGGGGGGCTTAGTCAAGCTTCCCTGGATAAATAAAGGTTAAAAAATGGTTAACACAGTCTGTCTCCCACTGCCAGCCCAATCACTGGCAGACCTTTAGATGATGTGGGAGGGAGCGTAAGGGAGTACATGGTCTTCTCCTCTCCTCTTCTCTCCTCTCATTCTTTTTCCATTCTTCCACATTACCATGCCCTTGCAGCAACACTCCACTTCTAGCTTAGAGTGATTCCAGAAGACTTGTGTGAAACCGAGAGCTCTCCAATGGGAATCTCAAAGGTTTTTGTTAGAATAATTTTCCTCAAATATTTTTTCTTCTTCAGGCATTGAGAGATTTTTTTTGCCCATTTGACGCAGCAGCATTGCTTGAAATGTCTTGAACCTCTACCAAATTAATTCTGCTCTTGCTCAACTTTGAACCTTGCATGGCTCCAATTAAAAGCCTGCAGGTATATATCCGTCCTGAGGTGCAAACATATATGTTAGAATCTGAATTCAGTTAGACCACTATTCACGTGAGATATGCAGAGCCTTTTTCAAAGGAATATATTTTACCCATATATTGCCTATATCCTCAAGAACTGTTTGCATTAATTTTTTGTGTTATTTAGATCGTACCCGATTGTTCAGCCAGTCCTTAATGCACGTATACATGTGTATGACTGGCCTTGCCTTCGCCACAAGTGACCAGGTCGTGGAGAAACTGGAATCCACCCACACTATGAGCCCCATCAGCTGCAGCCTCACACTTCTCTGTCAGAAGACGATGTAACAGCCCCTTGCTTTTTATTAGGCCAGTTATATCTCCGAGTTCATAGGCTCTCATCCTCTGGCCCTCCTCAAACTGCTCTGCTCAAAGGAGCGCTGTCCCCCATTAGGTAGGCCCCAGGGCAAAAGCCTGCTACCCTCCTCCACATTTGCTCCCTCTCCATGCTGACTTTCAAAGAGAATTCCTGCTGTTATGCGTGTCCCAATTCATAGTTATTATATTCTTGTCTTCTAGCCTTACAGATACACAATACATTAATTTCACTTGAGCACCAGCTATCGTGGTCAACTTGCACAATCATGGTTACAGGAACATGCATGTGTGCTTCTTGAGTATATTTTATATATTAGGTTCTTTTTAAAAATTCTTTTTTCTAAAAAAAAAAATAATTTAACAAAAGTGCTTTTAATCTGTTTTCAACTTGATTTCAATTATGTTTCTGAAAGATCACAAAACAGGTTAAGATGGATAATTTAATTTAATTATCACATAAGAAAGGTCTGTTTTGTAGGTCCTCCAGATATGCAGGCTACTTAATAGTACACTGTAACCTTATTTTTTATTTGTTGCTTTGTTGTCTGTAGTTCCAACTTCAGTTTTTTTTTCTTCACCTCAAGACATATTACATGAAAAAAAAAAAAATAGAAACAGGCTTTAAAAGTACCTTTGGTGTTCCTGTGTGTTTTCGAATATTACAAAGTGCTGTAATGAGAAGGAAAACAACAAAAAAAGGAGATTTTTTTTGCCTCAGAGGGAGATAGCGACTCGTCTAGTTGCTGTACAAGCCTGTAGGTTCACTTTTCTCTTTGTGCGCCGGAGCACTCCTTGGGACTCAAGCGACAAGGGAATTGGGCATGCTGAGCTATGCTGAGCTATGCTGGTGGCGAGGTGCCAGCCTCCTTTGCCTGGGATATAAGTGAGAGAGAAGCAGGAGGCAGGACATGTTTCAATTAGGCAACAAACACCGCACACAGAGGATAGAAGAGGGGAAAAAATAGCTTGCCCACATCAGCTACCTTCTCCCTCCTGACCTTTCCCAAAAATACACTTCCCTGAACTGCTGTGCCCCACCTTTCTCTTTTTTTTCATTTAAAATCTAAAGAGTCATTTTTGTGGAAATCTTATGGGAAGGACAGTAGCGGGGGTCTTTGAGAGGTGATGCTAAGTGTGCCAGCTCGGCCTGCATGTTTCCATTAGATTGTCATGTTGGCTAATTAGAGAGCGGCAGCATGATTCACCTTGTTAATTAGGAGGACTTGCACACCATGTGCCTAGGGGCGGTGTGGGGAAGAAGAGCCCAGCCTCAGAGCCTCCTAGTCGCCTGCTGCCTATGAAGATTCCCCTTCTCATCTACCTTCCTTTCACTCCTTTTTTTTTGATTTGGAAATGAATAAATCATTGAGATCGTCCTCTCTCGGAGTGTGAATATCTGAGTTCTCATCTTTTCCTGGATGCAAATTAGGCGTGATCAATAGAAGGTGACGAGCGGCGAATCTAAATGTTAAAAAAAGAGAGCAAGACAGGGAGAGAGAAGATTGCTAGACGAAGCACAGCAGCATAGAACGAGACAAAGCAAGAGAACATTTAAAGTAGGAAATTTTCCCTTAGATAAGCAGTATTTTTAATGATCACTCCTCTTCCCCTGTCGCTCCGGTGTAACACTGTCAGAATCTGCTTAACACTGATTTCTGGCTCCTTCATTAAACACCGTTCCTTGGCAAAATGTGTCGTGCAAATGTTATTATTTATAGAAGTATTACTTACTCCAAAGTAAAGGCACCAAGTCTGTAAGACACATTCAATTTATTCATGTATTTCATGCAGTGTCCCTTTATACATTTTAATTCCTGCAAATAAGTTGCATATGAAGAAGAACCACAGGGCTGTGATAGTGACACTCACATAATGACCTTAGCTCCAGGGACAACTGAGGGCTCTAAATAATTGGTCCTTCGCCCTGGAAGGACTTCAGACATACTCATCTTCAGAGGAAATGGAACACACTGTACTAAGACTATTAGATCTTGCACATTTTGCTCCATAGGTAAAATACCACAATCACAATTTAAGTGCAAAGAATTTATGATGAAACTGAATTTCAAAACAGTTTATGTCCCTTTGTTATTACATTTTTAACTTGGGGTGATTTATTATCTATTATCTATCTGTCTATATTATCTATTGTCTTTCTATTCAGAAAGACTAGTATCTGAACTGTAGTGCAAATCCAAAGTTTTAAGTGCCGTTTATAATGTGTCAGAACATATTAGTAATGCACACTGAATATCGTATAGTTTAACTTTAAGTGTTATAAATATTATAAATCTTTAAATATAAATTCAATATAATAATAATAATACAAAATATTTTATGGCGTTCTACCATTTGCATTTCAGTTTGTCTAATGAAGCCAAACATGTCTCTATCCACACTTGCCTACATTAGCAGGTCGTGGCTCAACTCGTCTCTTTGTAGTGTATGAGTGCAGATGGAGAAGGGAAACCTGATTGGTTACTGCAAATGGCCCCTCTGCCTGCAGCAAACTAACTGCCAGGCACTTCACATGAAGAAAGGCCTCAAGATGCGGCTCACAGATGTTCACGTAATGTCGGCCATGTGGGTGTCAGGTGAATGAGTTGCATGGATTACAGACATACATAAAAAACATACATAAAATGTCAACACACACACACTCTTATGTTAGTGGGAAACTTAGACAAAGGAACTCGCAATGTTATGAATACCTGAATTTCAAAAGCAGTCTTTATTAAGAAACCAAACAAACAAAAATATCTATTATTCGAATTCATGCTGAAGAAAAGACATTGCCTTTGCATCAGATTAATTCATTCATATGAAATGAATATAATATAATCAAAAATATTTAATGTGCACATATCCTTTTTCTGTTTTGTATTAATTATTAATAATTAAATACTAAATAAACATCAGTCTCTTGAAAAGACAAAAATCTATAGATATCCTGTCTGCTCTGCAGACCTACACTGCTATACACAGTTACATATAGGCATGCAATAGTTTCCCAGTGATAATGTCTGCATTGATTTAGCAGAGATTTTGTTATCTTTCATGCAAATATTACAAAATACCAAACCATTCTTATGAACAATCAAAAGTTATTACTTTTTCTTTTACCTTATATTAATTTTATTATTACTACATTAATAAATAATACAAAATAGTGTCATCTACACAAGGTCACATGACAGTCTAACAGAATGTTACAAATTTCAGAAATTCATCTAACATTGTCGTGTAAGACTGACATTGCGATCCCTGGAACCATACTGCTAGTGAAGCTAAAAACTAAAACCTTATTGTGTTTACTTATGGTTCCATTAAAAAAAGAATAAATATAGTTTTTTATAAATACATTTTGCATGCATTTGATTATGTCCTGGTCCTGTGGATGTATATACTTGAAGCTGTATAATATATCCACAAGTGTATTAGAGGCAGACCATAGACTGTTTCTGTAAATCAGTGTGCAGACTTTTTATCTTTTTACAATTAGTGAGTTGACACACTGCCAGTTAAAGCCTTCCTGCCTTTCTCTTAAACTGCTGGCATTGACTACTGTTATCATTAATTTAACACTTTTTATGCAGTCAGCACCAGATGACTTATTTTTAATGCTGGCAATTTGGCTGTATTTTAAGAAAAAAGTGATACACTTTAAATTTATTGAGACTGGGTAGTTTAAAAGAGCAAAAGACAATATGCTGTGGTTGTAGTATTTTGGTAAACTTTTGTCCCTCAAACTTTTTTACACTATTAGAAGATTAAGAATGAATGTAGAAACTACAAAACAGCACAGTTTGTACCCATCTCTGTTTAAAAAATGTTTGCACCAGGGGCCTTGGGTCCAAGAAAGACATTCACCAAATACAACATATGCTTTGTCTATATAGTCAAAAGCTGCCTGCTTTGTTGTATTGGATCAAAGCTTTTGAGGGGTGTTTGCAGGGGGTGTTAGGACAGACACTAACTGAAAACCCAAAAACCCATGATCCTTATACACTATATTGTGGGCTTTGCAGGGCGAACAGCCCTTTAGCTTCCTTCACAGCCCCGTAGCTGCTTGTGACGTCAAGCAGAGCATGTTCTGCTCTAGCAAGGACATCTGTCTGTAAGCGTCTGGAGGGCCGCAAGCAGTCCCCCAGGCCAGGAGCAGGGGGAGTGGAGAGAAAAGACTTTGTTAAAAACAGCAGAGATGGAAAACGGCAGGTTGGCCATCATGGCTCCTACAGCTTATCCTCCTCTTCACTCCAAGCGTGTCAGACCGCTCTAAGGTTCTTTCTGTATTTTAGACATTTTTGCATCATAAGGGGGCATACTGCTCTTTCTTCTGTGATAAGAAAAACCCATGTTATTTCTTACTTACGTCTTGACAGATACTTTAACGAATCTATTAAGGGCGCAGAGCTCGAGTTAACTTGTAAATAATTCATGATGTTGGGAAGCAGGTGACTGAAAAGAAGAAAAAATAGTACAGTTGATCACAGATCAAATCAAGAGGATTTTCCTATTTTTTGCTATTAAAACTATGAGTAATAAAATACGTGAACTTCATAAATTTTAAACATGCTTATACAACAGGTTTCTTCTTATCCCGGGAACTTAATCTGCAGTACAATATTATAATAAATCATTTTTAAAAAGCTATTTAAATCCAGTAGTCATAATTTACATTTACAAAAGCAAAGGAACAGTTTAATTAGAACAATTGTAATATTCTCATTAACTGTTTTACCTTACTGACTTTATAATTGCCACCTGCACGTATATAAACTTAAATCTCATAGCAAAGCTGTAGATTGATTCTCTGGGTTATCTCAGAAATGTTCTACATCTCCTGACCTTTGCTAATAATTTGACTTTACAAGTCCCATTTCCTTGCCTACAAAGGGCATACCGGCAGACTGGAAGCACTGGTATTTAAGCGACTTCAGAACAGCAGATATTTATGTGGTACCATTGATCGGACTTGGCAAATGTATGCATCTTGTCAGCTGGTTATTTTTCCAGTCCGGGAAGAATTCCAATGGTGACCTTTGCAGTTTTTGGCAATGATTGTACCTATCGCTTAACAGTGCTAACAGCGTACTCCAGAAGGTTCAGAGCGATTATTGCACTTAGAAGTCACAGTTCTGCTTTTTTTGTATTTCTACAAGATTAAAGAATGTGAAAAAGATGTCCTCAGCAGCATTGTCACTCTGTAAAATCTTTTTCAGGAACATCATTAGGAAAGATGAATAGCTCTGTTTGTAAAAACATACTAGAAGAGACTGACGGTGTATTTAACAGTATGGTGTCAGAACCTTATTACTAGATCTTGGAAAAGGTAAATATTTTTGCTGCTACCATTTCAAGTCAAGTGGCTTTACTGTCATTCCAAACGTGCAGTGGTACAGTACACAGTGAAACGGGACAACGTTCCTTCAACACCATGGTGCTACATATAACATATAACAGACAGTCAAGAAAGGTTTACAAAAGGGGAGTTCATAGCATTTGTACACCTCTTTGTGACCATATGAGCATACATATGTAAACATTTAAGGGTAGCCAGAGAAAGTTGTAAGGCAAAGCAAGTCTGTCCCAGCCCTGCTCAACTCTGGCTTGTATCCACTGGCAGTCAACAAAGGAAGGTAGACTCTGCATAATGGCACCAGATTGAAATCAGAAATAAGTCTCCCACTGTCACGGCGGCCACTTTACTGACGGGAAACGCAGACTGGAGGGTTGCAGATGGTAAAATGAAGTCTACATTCATCATACAGTCATAAATCTGAAAATGCAGGCAGTTGCTGTGGGCGCTGGGAGCCCATGCCTGGTGCCAACTGCCAGCCAGAGTTGCCGGCATCCTGGTGCCATCAGTGAGATAGCGGACCTCACTCACTCTCTTTCTGTCTCTCTCACTCTCACTCTCACTCCCTATGCTCTGTCACAGCTCACTTTTCAGTGGGATTCTTTAAGGTCAGGCCTGAAGAGGTTTGTCTGTTGTTTGTGGCAAAGCCTAATAAGGATAACAGTGATAATATTAATGCAATCTTTTCCATGTAGACAGGGGCAAAAATCATATCCACTCTGTTTCCCATATCCAGCCACAATCCGTAGTGTGTGACTCTATTCTAATGCCCGTATACATTTGCATGACTTTAAGACTGACTCAACATTTGTCCAGATTGTTACTATTAGTCAAAATCTTTATTTTGACCACTATCCAATGTAAAAGGAATAAGTAAATGTAGTTTATTCATTGAGCTGGTTGGTACTGCTGCTATTATTCCCCCTACTTTGTGTTGTCAGCGTGTTTGAATCTTTCAACATTCCGCCGTGCTAAATGTGAAGTGGCAACACCCTAAAGGGCATGCCTTGCCAGCGGGGTTTTAGGAAAAAATCAGAAGCAACTGCATGCACATTTAAGATCAGACTTTGTACACCAAAGCAACCTTTTACAGAGCGCCATCTGAAAGTAACATGAAATTTTCCCCTGATCAGACAACATACATGCCTCACGCAAACACCAGTGCCCAGTGAACACATGCTGAGAGATAACATAAAAGAACATGAAAGACATCAAGGCGCACATTGATTGTCCCTGTACGCTTCAACCCAGGCCTCTCTCCCCCAGCGGGCAGACACGCAGGCAAGCTGGTGGGTAGGCATTCCCTGTGCTGTGGCCAAGATTGATAGGCGTGTGTGTGTGTGTGTGTGTGTGTGTGTTGTGTGTCTGTACACTTTGTTTGCATGTTGAAGGGAGTGCTGACACCCTCTGTACCGTGGCCCCAGGCCCTCACACCTCCACCCAATATAAAGGGCAGCTCCCAGCAATGCTGGATTCCCCCTCAACCCTGAGGGTAGGCATGACATTACCTTGGGCAGTGCCTCCCCGCAACCCCCACACTTCCTTAGAACCATGTGACTACACACACATAGTCTTTGAGAGGAGCTCGGTTAATGGCTGAAAACAGTCTACCATTTTGTTTTGCTCAGGAAATTCTACTTATACAATACATGGACGGGCAGTAGAAGTTCAAGAGATCTTTTTTTCTTTGCAATCTCCCTTAATTCTTATTCTTATATTTGATCTTAATCTTATGTGCGTGACAGTTGTTGTTGGTTTTTTTTGAGCCTCTGATTGCAAATTGCAGTTTGGGGGTTACTGTTACTGGCTAGAGGTAACTGCTATGGTGGCCCTTTATTTGGTTTTGGGTTCATGACAGGGAGATGGTGATATTTTGAAGGTTTGCACCATCAGTATTCACAAGTCAAAAGTTTCATTTCAGAGTTCGAGATCGTGATTCAACATTTTATTTTCAATGAACAAGCCCAGTTAAATTAGGAATATGTCAACATTGAGAGTGACATTTAAAACAATACAGTGATATTGATGAGAGATCTGTTATTCTATACTTCTTATGATATTCAAGATAAAGAATCTTGAATCTTGAATATCATAAGAAGTATAAAATAACAGATCTCTCAGCATTATGAAAGAACAAAAAGTACAACAACAGCAAGTACATTTGGGAGGAGCATTAAGCTAATGTGCCTGCATGCACCGCCATGGTGCAAATTTATCATGTGCATAAGACTTAGAAGAACTGAACAACATGTGAAAATGTGAAAATATTAGATTGTGAATCTTATGTTCATAGTAAGGTCTGATTGTTTCTTGTTATGTTCTCACTAGATGCAACAACAGGAACTGGCCCAGATGAGGCAGCGGGATGCCAACCTTACAGCACTAGCCGCCATTGGACCCCGAAAAAAACGTAAAGTGGATTCACCAGGGGCCACACCATCAGGGACCGAGGTGAGAACTATATTGTCTCTATTGTTTTTTTTGTCATCACCAGTTTGTAATGCTGACTTGCTATCGATCGTTGGGAAATTAACAGTAGAGAATTTTGGATTTAATCTAATTTAATCAATCATGTTCTACTATTTCTAGTTAGTGGACATGCCTAGGCAATGACATTGTTATCTTATTTGACAGAAATCTGTGCACTTTCTTGTTATTTATGAGGAACTGATAAGCTAAAAATAAAACAAACAGCACAATTCATTGTGATAAAAATATTTTTTTAACTATTAAATTATAACTAACTAACTAGTTTGAATTCAAATTCATTTTTGCCAAATTCATATCATATCAAAAGGCCAAAAAAATCATTTTTGCCTTTTGATATGATAACAATAAGCATTACAGCGTATTAGATTTTTACCTAAAGACATTGTTTTTCCCCAAAATATTGCTTTTTTGTTTAAATTTCTTGTGTAGGCAGTATTCAGTGGTAATTTTACATAGTCGTGTCATCCCCAACTGCGGTAAGTACTCAATAGTAAAAATGAGTCACTGAATATCTTATCTGCAAGACAGTGAATAAGAATAACAATGGATAACTGCAGGTAATGTTGTGGTTTCTGATACTGGCTGGTGGTCAGATTGCTGGAACACATCTAAGGTGTTCTATTTTTTGAGAAGTTTTTAATGCCGTCTATTCTCCTGAATCTAATTACCATGTTTTTGTTAAATCATACTTTTCACATTTCACAGAATGTTCAAGGTTTTTTTTGGTAGCCATGAACTTGGCACTCGGTAATGAAAAAAAAAATTAATTATTGCAAATTTTAAGCCTCTGATGAACTGTATTGGATGCAGCTGCTATAGAGGGCACCCAAATGCAACACGTGAGGCCAGGTTATGAAAAAAAAATGTGACTCTCAATTCTCTTGTTCAACTTCACCCCTAAGTGCTTTCTTGAATGCAATTTGGCTACAGTGAAAACCATCTGAGTGCAATGAGCTTTCGGTCATTGCGATGGTCATATCTGCTAATACAAATTATGACTCCACAGTCGTACTGAAAGAAGTTTGACATGATCTAGCGTTATCCTGCTGGAAGCAGCCATTAAAGGCGGGTATTCTGTGGTGATAAGGGATGGACATGGTCAGCAACATTATTTAGGTAAACTGTGGCATTTGTTGTTCAGTTGGTGGTAAGGGGCCCATTGTGTTCAATGAAAATATCCACAACATCATTATACCACCAAACTGAACTGTTGATACAAGACAGGATGGATCCATGCTTTCATCTTGCTTAAGCCAAATTTTGATAATGTCATCCAAATGTAACAGCAAAAATCAAGACTCATAAAGGAATGTTTTTCCAACCTTCTGTTTAGGGGTGGACGATATTTTGAATATACTCGATGTATTGCGAGCTTTTCAATGTATGTTTGTTGAAATAGCTTTATGGTAATCATCGAGTATAAATTGCCATGGCAATATTAAGCTGTCTGCATGTAATTTACTGTGAGTTCTTTTTTCTCCCACATGCTGCAAATGCATCATTAATCCAACCGGAAAATTGTCTACCTGGCAGACTGCGCTGAGCATGCGTGTTTATATACTACCAGATAGGGAAAATATGGCGACAGCGTAAGTTTCAAACAAGCGAGGGAATGAGACTCGCTGTTGTTTGGATTTCACAAGGAGGGTGTTGAACAAAATGCGGTAACTTGCAAAACATGGCGTGAAACGATTGCCGCAAAAGTTAGCAGTACCACGAATTTATTCCACCAGCTGAAAAGTCATCCACTGCAAAATGAAGACTGTTTTAAACTCTGCATGTCAACGTCTCCTCACACACCAAAGGAAACGTTAAATAAACCAGCTGTGATAGCTGTGACTGTTCTTGGTCAGTCGTTTTTAGACTTTTATTATCGTTTTTATTTTATTATTTTAATATGTTATAAGCACAAAGAGCACTTTTTAAATTTCAGTTGTTTTATTTTCTCTCATTAATTCTTGCTTGATGTACTTTTTTGTTGCTATGATCGTTTGTTTGTTAAAGGTCTAGTGTTGACCACAGAAAGAGACTTACTGTGACAGTATTGACATTTGTGAAAAACCTCTGTGTGCAACTGATGGTTAAAGACTCAATCATTCATTCAGTCATGTATTCAATCGATTTTTTGTATTCCATGTAGAAAAAAAGTATTCAGTGATTTGAATGAGTATACCAGTGCAATTTTAGGCACTATATGGTTGAAAATAACATTTGTTTTTGGAGGTTATTTTAACATATCGTGATATATATCATGTATCGCGATATTACCAAAAAGTGTCGCGATATTAGATTTTCTTCAGATGGCCCTGTTTCTGTTGTATAATTCAAATGAGCCCATGCAATATATAGATCTCTTTTTTGGACCATTCTTTGTATAACAATAAAGATGGCCGTTTGGAAAAACCCTAGTAAATCAGTAGTTTCTGAAATACATAGACCAGCACAGATGGCACTAACAGCCATGGCATTTTTAAAGTCACTTAAATCACCTTTCTAGCCCCATTGGTTTGAACTTAAGCAGTTTTTCTTGGCCATGTTTAAATGTCTATATGGATCGAGTAGCTGCCTTGTGGCTGGTTGATTAGATATTTACATCAACGAGCACTTCAGGCGGTGGATGTGAACATCTTGTCCTTCGACACATCTGATCCTCTGTCACTGCTGATACAATAAAGTGGCCTCTTTTCTGTAGTTGTCTTATCCTCTTATCCTTTGTTTTCATTAAACCACCTACTTTACTTATTAATATTTTATTGGCGAACACATTATTTAAGTTCTTGGTTTCTTAAAATTATGTATTTAAAGTGTCAAAAGGAATAAGAAGACACAACAATGAAACTGAAAATAAAAAATGGAGGTAAATGAAGTCTAGCAAAGTGCCAAACACCATGTAAACAAAAAGTCAGAAATCAAGATATGAAATGTGAATGTGAAGCAGGCAGTGTTGGGGAGTAACGGAATACATGTACCGCCGTTACGTATTTAAAATACAAAATATGAGTAACTGTATTCTGTTACAGTTACTGTTTAAAAAGGTGGTGTTCAGAATACAGTTACTTTGTTGAAATCAAAGGATTACACAGCAGTCTTTTCCTGTTTCATGTTAGCGTATCCCCTCTCTATGTTTGGTAATTCCATGCCGGTGGAAACCCAAACAAAACACACATTAGAGGCTCTAATGCCTGTGTCTCAATCTTGCGACCCATGTCACCTCTACTTGCGGCCCGCATAATGAAATGTACACTGTGTTCGTGTTTTTCTCCGAAACAATAAGTTCCGTTGGAGCAGCCTTTCAACGCCTCTCTCTGTCTCTCGCTAGCAAAGTTGACCCAGACAACAAAGTAAAGCTATTTTTCGGCTACGAGCCCGACACGGAACCCAACATATTAGCCAGAGATCCCTTTACTACGGTTCGGAGCCGCAGACCTGTTTTATATACACGCAGAATAGTTTTCTATACGAGATCGCTGCAAAGTGCAGCCTTACCTAATGTCCACCCTACTGTTACTCATTTTATATTAAGGTTTAAAAATCTAGTTGGTTTTGGTATGGTGAGTAGCCTTCCGTAATAGTAAAAAACCACACAGCAATAGTATATTCATGTAGTTGTAAAAGCATGATAATATATTAAGTAATCCAAAGTATTCAGAATATGTTACTCTCATTGAATAACTTAACAGAATACCTTACAAAATACATTTTGGGGCATGTGTTCTGTAATCTGTAGTGGAATACATTTTAAAAGTAACGTTACCAACACTAGAAGCAGGCATAGTTTTAGAACTACTGACACAACAGGCATTGAGATCAGCAGTGACAAGCCACATTGACCGTGTGACATTCACATGGGGTTTATATGGGTTCCAAAAGGGTTATTGTCATTCTGCACTAAAATTATTCATTTTATTTCATATTTATATCAATTAATACATATTATGAACATTTTGAGCCAGGTAGTTCATTTTTTTAGCAGAGGAACTTTTTTTTTTTTTCTCCGAACAGTCAGTTCTTTTAGTCACTATGTTAGATGCAGAGGAAATTAGCAGTTTTAGTCTGAGTGACTCTGACGAGGGCCAGATTTTCAGTACCAGATGAATGAAACAGAGCATTTCAAAAACAATCGGGCCTGTGGCGTGCATCAAATGATCAGCGATGATTACCTACAAAGAAATGTCCAAGGCGTGAGTAAATAAAGAGGATAAAATCTTAATCTTTAGAGTGATGAGGCAGTACTTTTCTTGAAATACCAGGAAGCAGGTTTGTCTTGCAGACTAGTTTTGTTGGTCTTATTTATGCCTGTCTTTATCTGTGAGATCAGTTGTGTTCTTCTACTGTTAGGAATGATTTAAGTTTAGAGATACATCTAGACTCAACCTGTTTCACTCAAAGTTAGGAAGCATGACATGATGGATGTAAGGAAATATCTGCACTGTACAGAGAGCACGGCGACACACTTCCATGTGACTTGCCTGTTGTGGTTTTAATTATCCTGAACTCTGGTATTACAAAGAAAACTCTCCCGTTGCAGGTTCAAAAAGCAACAACCTTAGTATCACATTTCTGTAGCACAGGGTTATACATGAAGTCATGCCTAGTTGCTGTACCAAATCATATTTTTCCTTTAGGCAGCTGGGGAAACATTTAAATTCCACATATTCATCTGTAAATATGATGAATCTAAAATAAGCCTGAATTTTGAATGTCAATTGGTCATTTTAATAACCTGCTTATCGAGTTGCATCTTCACATCCTTCGCTTAGCAGCAATATGCTGCAGAGGAGCATGGTAATGCAAACGGTAAAAAAGCATAAATAACAAAATAAAAGCATTATTTCTGGTCCTTGAGTACAGTGCCAACCTCTTTCAGAATGTTTTACCCTGATGGGTATTAGCCCCCGACCTCATGCTGCATTAGAAAAAAAAACCCAACCCTGCGTTTTCAAACTGTTTTCCTAAATGCAGTTACACAACATAAACATGAATATACATTATGGCAGAGTTGTTGGCTTTTTCTGTTTTTCTCCCTTTTTTAATGTCCTGTATATGTTTAATTAGAAGGCATAATAAAGTGAAGCCACAGTGTGCCCCTCCTCTGGAGTGATTGCAGAGGGGGCGGAGGAGGAATCTTAACTTATTTTCACTTCGTTTTCACCTCCTCACATTTCTTCATTTCACATGGGCTGGAATCGCCTGCGGCGTTCTCTTTCCCTTCTCCAGAGCAAAGTGAATGTGACTTTTCTAAGGGGGTCACAGGATGCCTGGAGGCCTGTGGGTGTTACTGGACTGTTGCCTGCTCTTAGCTTCACTGAGGGGCTTGTCATAGATTTCATCTCCACAAAAATGAGCCGGGGGCCCTGGCCAGGAGCACAAGCAGCCAACGTTATGAAGGGCCCACGCTGATTATTTCCCTCTGACATCGCATCCTGAGCTTTCCGCATTAATCCTAGACAAAGGCAGCCCTTCAGTGCTGTGCCAGAGCTCAAATTAGGAGCCAGATAATGGCCTTGTTGAGATCCTGTTCTGTTCACTGAGAGGCATAGCTCCTGTTGAAATCCTCTTTTTTTATATTCCTTTACTCCTGCTTATTTTTTCACTAAACAGACAACCTTTCCACCTTGTTTGGACTGTGACGGAATTCACGTGACACAATTTTGCTTCTTTCCCCGCAGCCCGATCCCCCCTTTCAATCACCTTTAATGTGATGGCTGCTTGGCCGCAGTTGGGCCTGTGCCTGGATGTAGATCGCTAGAAGCTGTGAAATTGATAGCCAGTCAAGACTGGAGTGTCTGTCTCCAGCTTGATCTAGTCTGCAGGAGGGAACAAAGGGGGTCTTACAGGGCTCCTCGGGGTGGATTAGTTCCAAGGAACCAATGGCTGGGGCTGCTGGCTGGCTTGCTGGAAGAGGGCCTGCTGTGGCCCCAGTGGTGGGTCAGCACACAGGCAGAGGGTGCCCAGGCGCACATACTCCAACTCTGCCTCCAGCTTAATTGTCCCAATCCTACAACCCTTACCCAGCTATCAGCACACACAGGTTCAACACAAAAGTCAAGGGTGAGCTACCAGTTTTAGGAGTTTGTGATGACGTGTGCTAGCAAAGGGTGTTTGAAGTTGTATGGAGAAATGACCTTTGGCCTCATGAATGCTTTAACAAGTATAGAATGAAAGGGAATTAACTTTTAGGATCATTACTTCTACACATTACTGCTACATCCTAAACAAAAGTCAACTCTATTCCATATTCTTTTCTTTTTTCCAGCCACCAACGTTTGTATATTGTATGTAAAAGCTGGTAAGATGGTAAAGGTAGACTTGAGTTCAGTGAATAAAGGATGAGAGACAAGTCAAAAATAGCTCTGTTTATAATGATTATTCCATGACACCCTCTGTACTCCGTCCTTTAACACATTTAATACGATTTGAACACTTTACTGTTTCATTTCCACCCATTGATTTTTGTATGTTGTGATCTCCTCTCATCTCATATGGTGAATCCTGTCTGAACTGAGTTGCTGCTGTTTTGCTAGCTTATGAGAGGCAGAGGCTCCTCTGTACATCTAAGGTTAGCATTAAAGGTTCTGCGATGTAAACTGTGCCTCAGTGCACAATGTCCTGCAGTGTTAAACATGCTCAGAGCTTTGAAACATCCTTGACACATTTATGAGCTCTGAGTTATCATCCAGGCACTTAGGCCATTTATCACATCAAAGGAAGAGCTTTGTTTGTTGACGTAAAAGCGACAATAGCAGCTAAATTGCCCCAGTTTGTACAGCCACTCTGGCTTTCTCCTATCTGTCTCAACCAGGCGCAATGCGAGGGACAAAGGTAGGCGAGCGATTTAATAGTGAGCACAGTCTATTTTTCCATTTGAATTCATTTCACCTTCTTTCTTTGAGGCTGTAGATCAGAAAGAAGGAGTGAGGCAATAGAGTGAGAGGCATGGGGAGAGAGGGGGAAAAGCACAAGGAAAACTGATGCCCTTTCCTCCAGCTAAATTAACAGGAATCACGTGGAAAACAATCTGAGTCTCCAATGAAGGAGGGAGGGGGGGGGACCATTAAAATTAGCCCCAAGCTATGGACTGCACCCAATATCACTAAAGCTGCACTCACTACAGATGTGGAGGCTGGCTTACAGGCAAACTATGCTCTGTTCTATAGCTACAATTAAAATCAACCTCGCTGCCAAAAAATAGGAGGGGGAAAGAGGGGGTAGAAAGGCAGACATGGAACATCAAAGACAGATTGAAATGTGTAGTCAGTAATAAGAGTGGTCTCCAAGCCCCGAGGTTCTCCACGGTCCCCTTGTTAATGAGAAATTTTGACCTCTGGTTTGTAAGTTAAACTTGTAATCTCGGTTAATGAAGTAAATCAATCCCAACTCGGGAGTGTTCAGTGTCTCTCCCTTTGCCTTCGCCCGCCAACCTCCCCTCTGTCCTTCTCTCTTGTGCTTTTCTCCTTTGCTTACTCCTCCTCCTCCTCCAATGTCCCTCCCAATGTGCCGCCTGGGAGTAAAATGTCCAGGTCTTCAACCAGACAAACAGGAAACTCTGAGAGTACAAGGCTTCCGGAGCTGGAGGGGGTGTGTAAGGACTCAGAGGACTAGGACCAACCAGGCTGTTTGGTTAAGAAGGAGACAGGCCAACCGAATGATAGTAGAAGGCACAGCATAAAGGAAAACACTTGCTCCTCCTCCTCATCGCTTTTTCCTTTCCATCTTTTTCCCTTCTCTGTCCAGAATCTGTTGGGGTTAGTATATGGTTGGAAAGTCGTGCCTACTTGCTAATGTTGAAGGAGCAGGGGAAGTAATGAGCAAATATAATGTAGTCACAGCAGCTGCCTCCTGTTTTGTACCTTCCTTGTTCTCCTCTCCGAGTCCGAAGCATACACAAAGTGGACGGTTTTAATGGAAAAGACAGCTAACTTAACCTTCTTGTGGAGCTCTGTTTTTGCCCTTAACCAAACAGAGCCTATTGTTAAGTCCACTGGGAGCCTTGACATTAACCCCTGATTAGCTCTTGCATTTATAAGATTTTTTTCACCTCTAATGCAAATAAGGGTGGGATCTGAGACGAATGCAACGACTTTAGCATGACTTCTATGAGGATGCAGTGAAGCATAAGGATTCCTGTGTGAGCTCCCCTTCTCTACATACTACATAAATATGATTAAAGAGGGCACGGAGAGGCTGCTATTGGTTTCATAATGTCAAGAAGATTTTAATGTTAGTTTGACTTTACGTCTCAAGGCAATTCAGTATTTCTACTAGTGAGGACACAAAGGAGACAGAGTTGAATCTTCCGAATGGTTACAGGGGTTTCTTGGCCAGATGCCATCCGTTTTTAGAGCTTTAACACGGTGAACTTAGCCAACTTTCTTTTCCCCTACACAATACAGAGCACAGTTGTACCCACTAGGATTTTAACATTGTGTTCTGTGGGTTAAAGCATTTAAAATACAGCTATATCATGGAAAGATAAAACTGTTGGTTTTTGCTTTAATTATATCAAACACTTTTCTTTCCACTCCCATTCAGTTCTATTGTGAGCTAATGTGAACCATAAAAACATGAAATTCATGTAATCAGTAGATATGAATTGACCTGAAATGCTTAAAATCATAGTCAGAAGTCCAGCATCTTAGTTTTAGGTAACAATAGACCGATTTCCAAGGGATGGCATATCTCCATACAATAGTCACAGTTGTCACATACTTTTGCGAGCATGTCTGGAGTCACTTCAGCCACTGCTGTTGTTATGCAACCTACCGGCAACACATGAAAGTCACGAATCCCCTCTTTTTAATAGTATGTTTTAGTCATTACTGGACTCTAGAGTTAAAACAGTTTGAAATTGGATGATTCTTTTTGATACACCTTGCATGCGTGTTTAATATACACCACGAGAAAATTGTTGTTACCAAGTCTCTGGACTGCTTCTTTGGGGGCCACTAATGTTTGTACTCAGTTTTGTACATGTACATATCCAGCAGATATTGAGATATTGAGAAATTTTGTAAAACCTTTTACTGCTGGAGGTGCTGCAGGAAAGGTCACAGGATCACAAAGTTGTAATTCGGGTTCCTACTTTTTTCCACCATGGTTATATATGAAAATGTTTAACTAGAAATTCAAGAAAAGTCAAGATCATCAAAGTCTTAGGATTAATCCTCTGGGCATTTTATATGCATGTCCAGCATTTAATGGCAGACCAACAGTTTTTGAGACATCTCAGTCAGCACTAAAGGGTCGGAACAGCAAAATGACCAACTATCCAGCCATCATTGCCTTACATGAAACCAGTGCTGCTAAGATGATAAATAAGCACAAATTTCTAATAAAGATTTTGATAAACTTCAAAAACTGTTATTTTCCTTATGGCCTCTTGCTTTAGGATAATAGTTATGAATATTTGTGCAGTTGCTTATCCTGTTTTAACATGATGGCAGGATTAAAATAAACTGAGTTTAGTGTACTTTTATTTCTGAATAGCCTGTTTCCTGTTTGTTTCTACACCCCTACATATTTGAACATATTTAGGGGGCATATAAGATCTTACTCATATGGATGTATCACCTTCTTTTCTTTTCCCTACAACTACAACCAGTTGATTAAAAAAAATAAAAGTAGCTCAATATACTTTACATTGAAAATATAATTATAAAGTTCCAATGTCTTTTTGTTAGTGATTCCTAAATAGAGCATACATCTATACATGTACATGGTAGTTTTAACACAGTAGTCTCCTTATTTAGATAAGAGGCTTCTATATATTCATATTCATGCCAAAGTAGATATCCCCCTCATTTCTGCCTTTAAAACTTTGCCCTGAAATAATGGTTAAATATACAGTTTTGACAACAAAGTTGAGCCCCAGGCACTTAAAAGATACCCATCTTAAAGAAATTAATTACCTCCCTTGTTAATCTTGATATAATTAAATTTCTGAAGAATGAAATTTGCTACATTTTTTTTCCCCCTCCGCCTCGCTGCTATGGAGGCGGACCAGTAATGGCTGGCTCTCTAGCTAGCCTGCTGGCCAGGGACATGGGGACAGCCTAACATCGTGGGCCCCATGCTGTGCTATACCGCACTGTGCAAACCCACTCTCCTCATCCTACGCTTTCACCACTCATAGGGATAGGCAGTGAAAATGCCTCAATCACTCTTTGCCATTCTGTGCTGCTTATATTTCCTCCATCCTGGAGGAGATGGAAACTCTGAGCCTCAAGTTTCTTATTCTTAACATGTGAGAATGGCATCGAATGACTCGAGAACGCAAGAGCTGCTAATAAAGTTGTCAACATAGAGCCTCTGAAACTTACATGGTGGAGCCCTGGAGAGGCATACATAGAGAGTACTTTTTGTTATGGCTCACTTAAGAAACTCCTGTGCCTTTGTGTGACTTACTGTCGTTATTTATAGGACCTCCTGCGATGCTGTTAGATTTAACCCTGATTGCCTTTTGCAGCACAGCACTAGCATTACAAAGGAGGAGTGCATTTTAATGTTGCTATGTATTTAGGTTTGTTGTCTTTCACTGTTATTTTATGTGCACTCCATTGTCAGCGGTCTAGGTTTAGGTTTGATCCCAAGGAAAGAAAGAAGAAAAATATAGTAAAGATGCTGGTAGGAGGGCAGAAGAATGCCAAGAAGGGAGGAAGAGTAGCTGTATGTATAGAGATGGCAAACTACAACTAGATGCTAGAAATGCCTGCTCAGAGCATAGAACAACGACTTTATGGAGGTGCACATCATGCATCCTGTAAGCAATTCCTCTCCACTCATAGGTCAGTGCTAAATAATTTAGAACAGTCTTCACTGTGTAATAGTTGAACTATACTAGTTTGCACTTTCCTATTTTTCTGCCAGAAATAGTTTCTGTGTAACCTACAGACATACATTTACAGTTGTTTGTATATTTAATAATGTATGTGGGAATGTATGTGGAAATGAACCCTTGAAATTTAAATAATACTATAAACTGCTTAAAAAGGTAGAAATTGTTAAATTTAATATAATCTATCATGATAGATATTATTTTTACTACAAATATCACATTATTCTAATGTTTTTAGAAAAATTAAAAATATATTGCTCTTAATCGAGGTAATATTTAAGAACTCCAAGTCACTATTTCTAAAAATATAATTTAAAATGCCTTCACTCTTATAACATGAACATAACAAGTTTCATTGTACAAACATTCATGAGGGAGTTAAACAGAAATTCTTCCATGTCCTCCAACCTTACTGTGTGTTTTACACTTAAAATGCTATTCAGGGATTTATAAGTTTCTGTTGAAAGCAATATAGAAAGAACAATTAAATTATAATTTATGTGATTTTATCTACTTTCTATTATTAACATGATGCCAATGTCAGTGTATTTAATTTTCACCTATCATGGTTATTGTCAGTATTATACTAACATCACACTGGTTGAGCAGGTAGGCAGAACTGAACTTGTCCTAATTTTGAAAACAAAACCAAAAACATGTTTTAACACATCTTGAGCTTCAGCTTCACCATAGATATTTGATGGATATTTTAACCACCCGTGTCCACTCAGTGCCTTTTATCAGCTTAACTGTGAGGTGGATTGATGTTAATTATATTCCCTGACTACTCATACTGTAAAGCAGTTTTGGAGCTTGTACTCTAGTTATGCTGTAACAGCTGTGCTCTTTGCATTTTTATGTTAATTTCAATTAGTAAAAAAAAAGTTGTTATTTTCATTATTATTAGTATGTATATCAGTAATCAGTATCAGCAGGTGTAAAGTCATATTATTTATTCTTGGTCTACAAAAAATTTGTATATCCGTAACTAAAACTGAAGCTTCAGATTTATTTAAAAAGTTAAAGGTTAAGGCTAAATTGAGATTAAGACAAGCAGATATTTTAGTCCCAGGCTTAAACCAATCAAACAGCTGATCATTGCTACTCCTAAAAGCTACTGCTGTTTTCTACCCACCATAAGTCAAGTCTGACTTTGTTACTACAGCCCATTGAAGCCTTTTCTGTAACCCCCCTCTCTGAGACAGACCCTGTTGTGGCTTTCAGTTACACAATAGCTACCCTTCATAACCTGGATGAACAACCACATGATTTACATGCAGAGAATGTCCGTGCATAAATATCATATCTGTTACAGCTGCCTTGCTGTTCTTCATTTGTTTCATTGTTTTTGTTAAAATGTTGTTGTGATACAGTGTCCTTTATTTTGTATTTTAACAGGAAAACAGAACATCTAAAATTAGCTTCTGAAAATGGTAAAAGAGAACAAACAAGGCGATCCATTAGTGAGGATGGGTTATTGGCTGACTTGCCTCTTCTCATGGCGGCCCATTAAAAGTGGTAATGTCTGCCTGCAGCAGTGCCTGGGGAAGAAGAAGGAGGCCATGGAAGGCATATTTCACATGCATCAGACACTGGAATTAAATAGACCAATGTTCCCTAAAAAGACTGAAGTACATCTCTTTCTGATGTGCGTCCCGGGCAAAAATTCATTGATCTTAGAATGTCCCTTGGCAATTATAAAATATTAAATCCAAGTCGCACTTTTCGGCTCAGCTTAATTTTTTTTCCTCGCTTTTCACTGCTTTCCATTTGACCAATTTAGAAAAAAAAGTTAGAAATGGATGGCCATGAAAAAAACGACACTGATAATAAAGGCTGTGCACACTTTCAGATGTCTTTTGTTATGTTTCTGTATTGTTTGTGCAGAACATCTCACATCATTAAATGAATTGAGGTCCCAGCAAAGCTAGGAGTGTCTGAAACATGTCTTATTACACCATCAGAGCTGTGTTAACCAGGAGCACTAGTGATTGAAGCAGACAAGGGAGATGACTCTCAGTATATGACATCTTTATTTTGAAGCACAAGGTCTTCTGAGTCGCCGATGCCTATTTCAGCACTCTGGGGACAACAAATATTTGTCAGCTGCTTTCCATTAGGTCTCTGGCCCTTGTGCTCAACTCCCTGGCCTCTTTATGTCCCTCAGAGATTACAGAGGGGGTCTAACAGTTAATTGCCCAAATCATTAAATTTAACATATATCTCAATAAATATAATCAGCCAGCTGTTTGACAAGGTACACAGTTCATTAAGTCCCGTTGCTTGTTTGTCGTTTCCCTAATTAAGATTTAGAATCGATCATTGAGTGTGTAATGTACAGTGTAGCTCGGTTTGCACAGGGAGTCTCTCTGCTCAAATGAAAAGGAATGGCATCCGCTTGCTAAAGCTTTACCATTTAGCACACTGACTGCAATGGGAATTAGACATCCTGTGCTAATTAGGGAGGCCAATTAACTGTGAAATTCAGGCATTTTTGACAAATAATCTCAGCAGAATTCAGACATCACCATGCACATAGATGTTATGAGCCCTGAATGAAGAAAGGATAAAGGCTTATGGCTCTTTCACTGTTTTTTGATGCCTGCTTGTGTTGCTGGAAATGTGTGAACTCCCATCAATTTTGCTTTTTCTTTTTTGTGTCAAGTGGCATTCACTCTAACCTACTGTCTCACAGGTTGGCTTAATATGTTTTACATGCACGTCCTGTAAATTCCACATTTGCTGCTGAATGGTGTATTCTGAGTTTAATAATGTACTTGACTACGACACAGACGATAGACAAATACAAAACAATCTTGTCAGAATAAGAAAAGAGTTGTATCGACCATAGATTGCTGGTACTTTTAATATTACCAGGGCTGGCTTTGGTTTAGCCTCTAAGAAGGAGAACAAAGATGCTGCGGTTGGGCATGTTTGGCAACATTTGACCACTACTCGTTTTTCCAAAAAAAGGAATTGGCATCATCAGAAAGCCTCAGTGTTTCTGTGCCTCTCATTCCCATTTTGATTCATGATCACATGTATATTTTAGATTGCATAAATTATGTATTTGTTGGACTAATGAACGGCCTCCACTGATAGAACTTTGGGGGAGTTGTGAATAGCTGGCTATGGTCCCTATCGCCCGCATCAGCATTTTGATTACATGTCACGGCATTTCTGAGCAATGAGATGTGGTTTGGCTTTAAAAGGCTTGTCTGGCCTTTGGAGAAATTTTTATATACACATACCACAAGGTCCAGAGAGCCACAGAATGCAAACATACCTCCTGGGCTGGCCTCTGTCACTACACATGATGGCTTTGTTGTGTGTTTGCGTATACATTTGTATCGAGGTATGTGCAGTTATGCGTGTGTGGTCTTGACTCATTGACAACTATAAAACAGGCCCCTGCTGTCTTTATTACCTGTTCAGCCGGTCCTAACTGCTTTGTTCCTGCAGTACATAGAAACACATTTACCAGTGCTTGCGTTGGCATTTTCTCTTCACTTGGAATCTAATAGAAAGGCGCCATTACACCATGGAAGGCAATGGCTTTGGGTGCACGCTGAAGCTGTTTGGATACCAGGCAGCGCCGGAGGTGTGTTTGCTGGGCGCCGAAGGGTAGCTCCTGCAGCTGCCCGCCTCAGGTGCAGGAAGAATTGAGTACTTCCTTTTACAAGATGTGTAATTATTATGGCAGACAAGAGTGTGGATTTATACCAAGTCAATATGTAGATAAGCACTATACACACACACACACACATATATACACACACAGCTGCTTGGAAAAGGATGCTGTTGTATGTGGTATAATAAAGCAGGTTGCCAAAATGCTGTGCAGGTAGGAAGTAAGCCTTCTGGGCCTGTGGAAGAGCAATCTGATGGGAGGAATGAGGCCTCCAGAAAAGTGCCAACAAAACCATAATGAGGAACTCCTTAACTGCGTTGAAATTTTGCAAAGCTGCCAACCATTTTTACCCCGTTCGCCTCCCACACATCTGGATTTTTTAAATTAATTGCATATTACTCTATACAACTTGAATTTCGACAAGTGTCACATACCATATTGTTAATCAAAAGACTTCTGCTTAACAACAAAACTAGTAGAAGTACAATATAAGTAGGGCATTTTACTCTAACTTTACTGTAAGTTGATTTAACACCATAAAGCTCCAGAATGGTAAAGAGATTTGTTTCAGTATAGCTTTGAAAACTTTGGCAGCTTCTCCCCTTCAGCTTGTTGGATAAAAAGCAATGACACTGGGGGTCACGAATGTTCACAGAGACACTCTATTTAAGTTTTGGTTCGTCTTTCTGGGCCATCTATATAAAACATGAAACTCTACTCTTTCCCCTGAAGAGCGTGGATTTTAATCAGACCTGCTCTTCAGACAGCCATTTTCCTGCTGCTCATCTTAGCAGGCGCTGCATCAGGTGCACGGGGACCAGTGTCAGCAGCGTGGGAGCGAGCCTGTGATGGCTAAGTGATGTCAAAAATGGCCCCATTAATGTCAATTTAAGATCAAGGGCCGATTCATAGCGTGAACCTCTGCCATAGATGTGCTCTCTAAAACCCCACATCTGCAAATCTACTGTGGCTCCTTGGTGTGTTCCTTTTCTTGTAAGTGAAATGTGTCACTGCTCATATGAGGATTTATGTGAAGACTGACAGCTCAGGATACAGCACATGTCTGCAGAGCAGCAGGAACTGTTGTGCTGCTTTTCGTGTCTCATCCTGCGCTCGAGTCCATGTCTGTTATTGCGCGTGGGGTTCTGTGTTATTCAGTGCCATGCTATTTTGCTAGTGTACCATTTTCCCTAATTAGGCCATTTGCAGGATGCGTTCTTCTTAGTATGGTCATTTATGTTTGATACCATTCTGAACCGATAGGCTTTTGTTAACTGGTTATTCCTATTTGGAACGTTTCGCAAAGACATCAAAGGGTGGACCACAAGCCTCATTTGGCAACTTCTCCCAGCTATCCATCGGCTGCAAAACACCCCGATGCCTTGATTATTAACTCAGTCACCACCCTCTCATTCAACTTGAATTAAAAATTAAAAACCAGCAGAAATGACAGTGCCACACCATTGAAAGTAAAGTGTGTAAAACCAACAAGGGCTCATTAGCGAGTAGTTCTGAAGACAAGCATTCTGACTAGAGACTCATTACACTTCTCCTATTTTAACTCTAATTGGGTTCATTTTATATATGAAACGCCTTGAATATTTAATGCTGAAAAAGTTCTACTTCTGATACTTTATGTAGCCAAAGATACTTGGCCTGTGTTAATTGTCCAGGTTATCAGGGAGGCTGTTAGCAGTTTCGTAGCCACTCTATCCCTCACTTTTTAAAGTGCCAGAGAAGCAAGACATTGAACACATTGCTTGGTGGGTTATTGGTTGGATTATGATCTTCAGACAAATAAAACTGATTTATTAATCACAACAGCAACAAACTCACCATCTGGATCCTTGTTATGTTAGCTGTTCTGCTGGTGTGCTACTCTGGTTGTGGACAATATGGCTTTCCTGTCATTTAGCAGATAATAATTGGCAATATGTGAACAAATGTTATTACCCCCAAATCCTAAGCGGGGTTGCCAACTTAAGCTACAAAGCCCCACCTAATAAAGCCTTTGTACTATTTAACAAGTTGTTCAGCTAGCCAGGCTTAGAGCATTTTAATTAAAAAGATTAAAAACGGTGTTATGGTTTCTTCCTCTAGTTGCCTTCACACAATCTTTTGTTTCTCTCAGGTTGAAAAGAAAGAGAGAGGGGAAACAAAAGCAAGATTGTGTTTCCAGGCAGGAAAGTTTGAAGTTCTTTGTTTGGAAGCAAGGTTCCGGGTGCAGCAGACTGTTTAGCTTGGTGACCCTGTGACTGTCTTCTGAGGAATTGTATGAGCAGCCCTGCAGAATAGTGCTCCGGGGTCGGCTTTCATCTTAGCAGTAACCTGTGGACTCAGGGCGATGGAATTGCAGCTTTGTCAGTACACTACTAATTAGAAAATTCCTGACCTCGAGCAAGATGTTTTAATTATGTGTTGTGTCAACGAGTTTGCAGATTTAATCCACCGTTGATACACACTCAAGTGTGCAAACTGTGTCGCACATTGTAGTAGATCAAGTGGAATGGAGCACTTTTTTTTCTTCTTCGTCTTTCTCTTCCTCGTGTAACCTTACGCCTTTCCTGCACCATGTTATTCAAGAGCCATCACATGCTTAAGTAGCCAAATTAGACGTGGAGTTAATGTGTTAGCTCGTGAAAAAGCTGGTCTGATTCGCTTTGGTTGTGGGAGGCTGAACAATGTGACAGTATTGTGCTGGGTGTGAGCTCTCTGTTGCAGTGAGTCAGTGTGAGGGAAGGCAGGAAAGGGTTAAACAGAAATTGAGCGGGGATGCTGGGGGCAGCAGTGCTGCAGAACATAGCAGTGTTCGTGCGAAGGCAAGTCATTTCCCGAAACACTGCAGACACATGGCCTGCGGCGCTCTAAAACCTTTGGAGACCAAAATGGCTTGCAGGAGTTAGAAGTAATAAGGTGTTTTTTTGCCTTCTTTCTCCTTGACTGAAATTCTGCACGGTTGCTATGCATTGCCATGGAGCTGTGTAGCTGTTTTTATGGTTTATGTGGGTATTAAGATGCTCTGCAACTGGCCATTTTTGAGATTTGTTGTTGTTTAGTTGTGAAGCAAATGGAAGTTGTTTGTTTTGAAAGTAATTCCCTCATCCTTTTTGCCATGATCAGAATGCTAGACCTCACTCCTGTCCCATTGTGTTTTACCCTTTATTCTTTTAGTTTTTCTTTCTGCTGTTCACAAAATGACAAATTAAAAAAAACATGTTTGTGACAAGAAAAGAAATATATAGCAAATGGGCTTCACTCGCCTCCATTTTTGAAAGCATGGCGACAATGGCTGCCTCTTATTTAGAAACCTCTGATAGGAACAAAGGCCATCTGCGTCAGTGCATGAACATAAAGCTGTGGTATTAGTCCATTCTGACCTCTGTGATTATTGGTGGACTGAACCAAAACCCTTTTCATCCTTTCCCCTGGTTCTGTTAATCTTGGCTGCCTTGTCTGCTTCAAAGGGGAGCTCCGGCATATAATCTGGGTATGTACATCTGTGAATTATTATTCTAATTCTTTATACGTTTATTAGAGCTGAATAAACTCCACATCAAATACATCACTCGGGCAATGTCAGAAAGCCTGGGGCAAATCAGCCGACATCTGTTAACTCTTTCAAAATGGCCTCATCCAGCATGTCTGTGGGCGTAGAAGAGCGAGAAAAGGGAGAGGCGAGAGAGGGAGAGAGAAAGTCTCTGTTGCTGATTAATGGCGCCCGGAGAAGAGGCGTTTCAGGCCGAGTGTGGAGATGGAGCGGGGCTGCACTCCCACGGCTGGGCTACACACTGTAAACACTGAAGGGACGAGGCAGCGTTCCCCAACTGAAATGCAGCATGGAGGAAAACATGTGGGAAAGCTTTGCATCCTGGCACATAGTCAGTCAACCAGGCAGTCAGTTAGTCAGCCCTTCAGTCAGTAAATGAGTCGGTCAGTCAGTGAGTCAGTCAAGCTCTGAGCCAGTCAGCCCAACAGTCAGGTCTTCAGTTTGTCAATCAGCAAATCTGCGAGGCCCTCAGTCAGCCAGCATGCATGATAGTTTGTCAGCACATCAGGTACTCATCACGTGAGGAAGCCCAACAGGAGTAGGACCTGCAAGCCAATTTAAAGGATCTAAACACCTAATGCAAATATATTTGGAGCACTAAATGATGACTTTGTGCTCTTAAGAGTGACCGAAATATGAAAGAGAAAATTTTCACAACTAAATAGCAGCTATCATTAACTTCCACCCTGTTTTTAGCTTTAAAACACTACCTGGTTTAGCTTTTGCTTCACTTATTTGTCTATGTTATCAGCAGTCTTTCACTGTTGTTCTATATATGTCCTCATTGCCTGAGGCTTAGACATGAGAGTTATCTCACCACCAAAGTAAAAGATAAATGTTGTATTATGAACAGCTTCTATTTTTCTTAACCAAGGGTCTAGTATTTGTCTTTTAGCATGACAGCTAAGCAGTGTTTTCTCCCCATATTGTAGTTTTAGTTAATACAGTGTGATTGTAAGTGTGTTTTGTTGTACATACACCCTCTCTCACCACCAGCCTCTGTCTGCAACTTCTGCCGTGAGGAGTGGAGTGCTGAGACAGCAGGTTGGACTGTGAAGGGCCGAGCAGCTCTGCGTGCCTGGCAAAGTGGGCCATTAACCCACCGCCCTAAGGTGTGACCTGGGCCAAATCCAATATTGGCTTCGGCATCAAGGCACAGGTGCCACTCAGGGTTCAAAGACACAGATCAGCAAGAAACCCACTGCCCTACCCCCTTTCCCTTTCTTAAACAGTAAAGGACTGAATGTAAATTGCATACACATACAAGCACCACTACTGTTACTGTTCAATTGGAGAAAATAAGTCAAAAATAAGGGGAAGCTTAAGAGAGACAGAGAGAGTGTAAATAGTAATATGAATTGAAAGTAAATTGAACAAAATATGAATTCATTTTAGTTCTGTCAAAGTTAAAATGAATTTTGCAGTCCATTTATGATCTGATAATCTGAAATTGTGATTTGGTGACTTTGTCCTTTCTAGTAAAATATTATTTTTTTCATGAATCTCTGATTATCATGTAAAAGTAGAAAAAAAGTAATGTCCAAACATACCAGCCTTGTCATTTTGATGAAATCTGCCCTCACTCATAATTTTATAATTGCATTGCGACTTAAGAAGATAATAACACTAAATAATACAAGCCTTGTATTTGTTGTTACCTTTGTCATTATCTTGAAATCTGTGTATTCTGCCAAACCGTCTGCTCAGATGAAACAGTGGGTTTCTCTACTAAACAAACAAATAAAAGATAAATGAAGGAACATGTGGAACGGTTTTAATATGTTCCAGTTCACTCTTAAAATCACAGTGATACCAGCATGTTGACGTGACTATGCACCATTCTTGGTTTAAAATGATGTTAAATTCAGCTGGTCTCTAGTCATTGTTTAGGGAAAATCAAATCTCCTCTCCCATATAAATCAGTTAGAGGGGATAAACTGTCAAACTTACGAAGGAAATTGAGTGTAACAAGTTGAAAATTCTGCCTGATATCAGGCCATATTTATTGTGAATAACTTCTGGAAATCTTCCTTCAGTCATTTAAAGTATGCGTTCATGTTCTATTTATAAATCTAATCTGAAGTTTAGCTTCACAAGAAATTGCTGAAACAATTTTTTGCCTTATTATAGGGTCACAACCCAAGAATGTGCAGGACTTGTTCTGTGCTTCACTGCCTCTTTCAGTCACTCGCTCTCTCATTATTTTCCACTTAGTGTATTATGCTAATTGCAAGATAGATAAAGCACATTTAGACTTGCTGTTTCTGCTTTTGTGTGCATGCACATATGTGCTGGAAACCACAGGGAATTAAATAGTGTAAAATAATGTGTCTGGACCATTGGCGCGTTGTCATGTATGTCAACACACTGTGCTGAAGACCAGAGCCAGCAAAAGAGGCCTTATTACAGATGAGCTTTAAAGCCTCTGCTCTCCCCTCCTCAGGTTCTATCCACCGCACTCTCTTTGTTTTTTCTGTCTGTCCCCCGCTCCAAACAAGTCAAATGTCTGAAGAGATGTATCGAAGTATCCCTGCGCATTCTGTACGATGGATATGTCATATGACATAATGCCTCCGAGCACCCATCACAGATAAAATGACAGATGCTGTTTTTTGCCTCATGGATCTTTCTTGGCCAAGCTGATTTTGAGACTTTCCTTTTTGCTGTACTCCTCTGTCTGTCTTTGTGACTCTGCTCTCGTACTCTTTCCTCTGCTCACGTTTTCCTTTCATTAACCATGACCTTACAAAAGTCTACCATTTTGTTTTTTTTATTGAATTTCAAACACAATTACAGTGTAATTGCTAGACAAGGAGCAAATAGTCATTGATGTCTCACTTCCCTTTCTAACTGACACTCCACCATCTGCTTTGTTTAGCGTTGGTGTTTACCCTGCCCATCCCTCTCCTCCCTCCTCTGCAACATTATTTCCTGTGTGTACTGGTGAGAGGCATTGGTCTCCATAGATACTGACAACAACATACCACTGTTTGGGTTGTTGGCATTCCTTATGACGACAGCATATAAAGACAGAGAGGAGAGGAGAGGCTGTTTTGAATGAATTCCTCTATAAGCGCTGGACTTTCTGCCTGTATTATTTCAATCACTTAAGACTGCCCTTGTCCCCAAAGGGAATAAGGCATTCTGGGATCTGCAGTGCACTACCTGTAGACCATGATCTATCTGTGCTTTCTGCCTCCCTCCACCCCACCATCACCCACTTTAGCCACAGCACCACCCCAGCACTGACTGCCTGCCTGTGGCCAATGCTGCCCATCCATCTAGGTGGATGGATGGCTTTGATTGGTAAAATCTGTGGCCCTGTCGTCAACCTTACTTGTGAGTGGCAGTAATTGGCATGGCAGTAGGCAGGCCCATCTTTCACATGTGGTCAGCTATGATTGACCTGATTAAAGTGGGGTTGCTCCCCAAAGTGAGGGTCTGGTGTGCCCCAGGGTGCTGAGGAGCATGCTGTACCCACTTGCCCCTAGATGTGGTTGAGGTAAGTTGGCAGGAGAAGTGGTCTGGCTAGCCTCAATCATCATACAGCTTCCAAAAAGGGACAAAATGTGTTCTAAGGGTAATTTGAGACAAGGCATCATCATACATTGTACACAAACACAAGCATATGAGGGGGTGGGTACTGGAGGGACTTTGGTTTTGTTCTTGTAAATTCATACCCATCATATGTTTGCAATTAAGGCCTGTCTGTACTCTGTGTTTACAGAGTGGTGCAATCAATGTAATTATGAGAGGGTGTTCCTGACTGAAATGTCTGTCTTATTTCTCTGTGCCTGGGTTCAAGTGGGCACTCGCTGGATTTGTTTCCCAGTGTTTCTCATTTCCAAATGTAAATGCATCTCTTGATTTGTATCAGCCTCTGTATACACTCCCTGTTTTTTTATCGTTCTCATTTTTCCTGGATCAAATACAAACAACAAGGTCTCCATTTCAGACTGGAACGTCAGCTAAGATCTATGTCAGCAGAGTTGTTTATTTAGAGGAAAAATCTGTTCATAGTCCAGGCAATGTAAAGAGCCATAAAACATACATGAGTAAAAATTATGATTTCCCTGGCCCTTGGTGAATGTTGCCAATGTTTTGTTTTGTAAGTTTAAAGATTTTTTTTTTTGAACATTTGCCCGCATCTGAAGATCTGGACAATATTAGTGTGTCTTTTGATCTCATCCAGCTCTTCAAGACAGATTATTTTTCTTTATTGGAGGTGTATACTTGCTTAGAGGCCACATTCCTTACTATTGATACTGTCAATGTGTTTGCCATTGAACAAAGATGACTTCATTTTCTGAATGGAAACCACATATTGCTTGACTCTAAACAGTTTTGTGTTTCACTATAGAAACTGTTCCAAAGACTTGTGTCCTTACTGAAAAAAAGTGAGGGAAAAACTCTCAGTAAAAGAAACAATAAAAAAAAAGTCATACTGAGTTTGGGGTTTGAGTTGAGGTCACAGCATGGTGGTGCACTGATAGGAGGTGGTATACAGGGCTTTGCAGAACCTCATGTACATGTTGTAGCTGTAGCTGCACTGTCACCAAGTGACAGTGTCAAAAATACGCAGAACAACCACTAAACTTGGCTACTCTTGGTTAAGTTGGGACTTTAGCTTAGCTGTGAAAAAAAACATACAGAAAGCTTGTTTGCAGTGAGGTGATACCAAAAATAATGAAATCTGTCCATATTTGAGCTATATGCTATCTTTGATGTGTTTTTTTGCCATTTTTCCTCGTTGTGGTGGACTTTACTGTCTGTCCCACTCTGTTCAAGCCAACCTTTCAACCAGTTGCCAATCTGTTATGCTTTTAGCCTTTTAAATGAAAAAAACATCCAATGGCAACAGCTACATTACATGCACAAGTGCAATGTAGCTGCCGCATTAGTTGAATTCCCACAGTCCCTCTCTTTGCATAGCCAAAGTACGTAAACAGACACCAATGTGGGGCGAAAAATCTATCATTATACACCGCGAATTTACTCATCACAATTTGCCATTCAAAAACAAAAGTATTCTCTTTTCTTTTTAGCTGCATGATTCCTACAAAATCACAAATGAGTTTCTAGAAAGTAAAATAAGATCAAGTAAATCCGTTGTCATCCTATCAGTTTGCGATTGAATGGGGTCAAGTGGGCAATTGTGTGGTCTCTATGTGGCCATATGGCAATTAACTGTGATAAATTAATGAAAATTGCAAACCTTTTTATCTGCTGAATGGCATAGGCACATGGCAAGCTTCTTGTTATATAGAAATATAACAAAAATACAGCCAGCTGGCAACCAGTTGAGTTTAGTCCCCCTTTGCAAAGAGACACATTGCAGATGAGTTTTGCTTATCAGTGCAGACGGAACCAGATTTACTGCAAAGTATTTGCAATCTGTTTGCATTTATAAATTAGATGGCAGTTTTTTGCAAATCTTTGTCAATCTGTCTGAAAGTAATTGCAGTCAGACTGAGTCGGACTGTAGTAGTTCAGAGACAGGCTGCCTACCCCCAGGTGACCCATGCAGTCGCCTCACAATTCAAAGTGGCTGCCCAGAGCTTGAGGGTTTTGCATGTGCAACGTCTGGGCAACCAGTTGATCATCCAAACTCTTTGGTGATGAAATGCACACAAAAAAAAACAGTATTGACCACCAACCACAATGCTCACATGCTAAGATGCACGTTTCAATTTGTTTAGAAAGCATGGATCCACTGTGTCATACAACAGACCTTTCAATTTGAGTTTTATTTTAGGGGAAGAAGTCACAAGAAACAAAATCTAGCAAGTTTGCCTTGTCATTGTCAATGATTGTATTGGTTTCACCAAGAAATGTGCTGTCAGTGGACACATGCTGTGTAGTTCAGGTTTTGGGCAGTGAATGTCCCTCTAATGCCGGGACATTGCGATGGAACTCCATGTTACATATATATATATATACATACATATATATACATAAATATATTTACACTGAACCACGAAAAACGTGTGTGTCCGGTCTCAGATTTGAAGCCAGAGACGTAGCACCTCAATATGAAAGCTGCACCATTATGGTATAAAAGTTGATGTTAGCTCTTGATACAAGTTTGAAATGTGAAAATAAAAGGGGTCAAAACGGCAGCAATCCAAATGTAGCAGGAGTGCTGGGAACAGTGTATGGCTGCACAAGGAGATGACCTTGAAGTGTTTAGTAGCTTTTACTTAAATTGGGTGAGGGTTTTACTGTTTTACTGCTGCAGAACTGCAGAACCTGGCTTTTACATGGATAATATAGCACTTGATGAAAAGCATCAACAAATCCTGTATGAGTTATTTCATTTCACCTTTCGACCTCTGCATTGTCTCCAGGTTTCCGGCAGTACAGCAGGCTCCCCAGCCAGCTCATCCGCCCCATCCACCTCATCACGCCAGTATACGCGGCAGCGCATCACTCGTGTCAACCTCAGGGACTTAATTTTCTACATGGAGCAGGAGAGAGAGACCGCCCACTCGCTCCTCCTTTACCGTGCCCTGCTCAAGTAGCCTCTGCTCCACTCAGCGCCCACCTCAACCACCTCCTCCTCCTTCCCAGCCACGTGCCTTCAGATCAGGTCTAATGTTTCAGCTCTGTGTCTCCATATGTATTGTAGTGTGATGTTTGATGTAGCTTTTAATAACAAGGAAGAAAGCGAGAGAGATATAGACAGAAAAAAAAATACAAATAAAACTGGTGTTCCGTGTCTTCTCCTTTAGCTTCACAGTGTGTAGTTAGATCATTCAGTTTAAGGGCCCCATCATTTCTTATTGCTGAAGTTGGATTTGCCAGAGGAACGATGTGTTTACGTCATAGGACTTGACCAAGACCTTCTTCCATGTGTACTGGGTAGCTGTTTGTTTGATGTTCTTGGCAGAAGCTTCAGTGAACCACCTTAAAGTAGAAATTTCCTTGGCTAAGAGAATATAATAGCACATTGATACAGCCTACAATATTATCCATGAGTTATTTGTTGAACACAGTTCAATGAATGTAGTCTAGCTGAACCTAATAAGTGGGACTTTACAGATTTCTAGACCAACTCATAATTCTGAAACATCCAGATTCCAAATAACAGCAGTAAATTCAATTTCCTTACTATATGTGTAAATAGTTCTTTTTGAATTATTTTACAGCATGTATATTTTTATCACATGTAAGCTTTGTAAGAAAAGGAATAATCCATGTGTCAATATTATGAAACCTGATGTTTTGTACAACCACGTGCTTTGAAAGAGTCAAATTTAGATGGTTTATTCTGTAGAGTGTTGTTACAAAGGAGACTCCTCTTGAGCCTTCTTGAAAGGTCATTTAACAAAAAACACATACGGCACTATGTGACACCAGTTTCAGACTGGTTTCCCTTGTTGAGTGAGTCAGTATTTTTTTAAACACATAATGTGAACATTGTTTTATGACTAGCTGTTTGTAATTTGTGTCTTATGGTATCATGCCCACAGTAATGGTTTACGAAGGTCAATTTTGCTGTTATTCTAGGTGCATCAGTGGCATGGAAGAATGAAAACAGACATTCCTTTATCTTCCACGTTCATAGTTCTTTCTGCATATCACTGATGTTTGGCAAAAACACTTTTTAACTACTTTCAAAGCAACCCACACCCTCACTTTGATATTAATTGAATGGCAAAATTAATCCATGAGATGTTTTAGTGCACAACATTTATATTTGTGTGAAATTTGGTCCAAAATATAATGTCATAGCAACAAACTAATGGTAAACTGAAGCAAGCAGCTCTGATTTGTTTCTGTTGTTGTTTTTTCTGCAATATCACTGACTGAAGAACACTATTTGACCAGAAAGTCCTTTCTACATGTCTTGCATTTTCGTCGTATTACTTTCATCCCCCCATTCCTTATTGTGTTATGTAATGGCATTCATTATGTTCTTTTGTTGTTTGTTTTCTCTATTTAACTAAACATCTTGGCCTCTATGCAGCTTTTCTTGTCATATTGAAATTTATTTAAATATTGATGACATTTGCAAAAGTCGTGCATTGTAAATTTCGACGGCACTTTTTTGATATCTATTTTACCTGACAACTGAAAGCTGTCATTGTATTATAGCAGAGAAACAGTATTTGCCACTTTCTGTCAAAAGACACTTATTTTTTAACAATTAATATATTTCTTCTGTTCTGCTTTTTTTTTTAGATTGTCTTTTATGCTCAACACATTTTCATAAACTTTATCTCTAAAATGCCATGTTTTAAAAACAAGCACAACAGTACTTATTGTAGTGATTTCAGATGATTTTATGAATTATTTCTATGGTTTCCGGTCGTTTCACAGGAGGGCATTTCTACTGCTACTGCTACTACTACTCCTAGAACAACAACTACTACTACTACAGCTTTTTAGCCAAAATATTAGGACAATATTCCTGTGTAAACAGATGGGGGGAAAACATTTCAGTGTAAGGATGATTTGTAAATATTGTTTACAAAACTATGTGTTTATTAGAACCACGTTATTTTTGGTAAACTCTTGTATATATCTTGAAAATTTCCTGTTTGTGTGAAAAACAATACTTATGTATTTGTACCTATTTTGTAAAGGAATAAATAAGCTGTTTGCTAAACTGAAAAGACGACTTTTTCCAGTTTCTTGTGTCATTCTAACAGCGTATGCATAAACATGTTTTGTAGGTAGGAGCTTTTTACTCTAAAATGTCTCTAAATAAAAATAATAAAACAACTAAGCAATGTGTTCACCTTTTAGATTTTCAAGGGAGAATGAGCTATGCTATGTTTTCCTTTTTCATTTTTACCAAAGTCAACTACTAATTCAGCCTGCTTCATTTCCATTTCTAACATTGCACATGCTAAGTACAAACTGAGTCAAGCGCTGCTGCTCAACTATGAAAAGTCCCTCTAGGTTTCTGCTGCTAATTAAGCAGAAGCATTTTCGAAAAGACCAAACCGTTTAACTCAGTGCAAAATATTGGGGTTTAGGAGCATATTGGTTTTTTTCAAGATCTCGGCCTATTCCTTGGTCCCTCTGGAGCTTTAGAGTGCTGATCTGGATTCAGCCCTGAAGACGACCTTCCCCCTTTGCAAAAATGATGAACGGGGAGCACACACATGCTTGGGTAGAGGAAGGCTGGTGAGATTGCATCAGTTCAGTGAGAGAGGACACACAGTTGAAATTTCTCATCCTATAGGGGTTGTTGAAAAACTTGAGAGCAATGCGACACATGTCAGATATACAGTACATCCTTTTATTATCGCAAATATGCAAGAAAAGTCAAATGGAGACACTGTAAATGAACACATGCCCTTTAATACCACAGTCTAATGGTTTTTAAACACTTTAAATAATATACATTTGCACCTTATTATACCCTTTGAAATGTTTTAATCCATATTTACACAATGTTACGCTTTGAATTCTTTTCATTCTTTTTCTGAAGAGGACTGAGATGTCTCTTAAAAACATGAGGGTCCCATAAAACCCAGCGTCCTGATAATTCAATTTACAATAACTGTACAACTGACCCGCCTCAGAAGTGGAGCAAATGCCGTGTGGACAGGCTGAACACTGACCAGTATTTTAACTTAATGGGTGGTGTGTGAACATGTCTATGAACTTTCCAGTCCAATTACACGTTCCTGTCTCTGTAGATAACCTGCTATTTGTATACTGAGGTTTTATTGCAGAAACCCATATCTACTCTTTTTTTCTCACAAATACAAATCTTTGTTTATTTTTTATTTCAAATGCGTAACCCCTTAGCTCTCGGAAGTTGTTTAGAGTCCATTGTATAATTCAACGTACCAATTCAGGGAGGCAAACTAAAACTGCTTTCTTTTCCTCCTTCTTGAAAAAGTTGTTCTTGTACGTGTAGTTTTAGAACACTGATCACTGATTTTTACCACTCTTCCTCAAGAAACTACCCAGATGGAGTTCCACACCTCATATCACATGAATCAAAGATCTTCGCATCTACACCACAGTAAAGTGGACTGGCTGCACAGTACAGTCTGCTCGGAGTATGTTCGTATTTTGACTCATCAGTTTGTTTGGTTTGCTGTGGTGTGGTCCAACGAGCTATGGCGTGGGAGGGCATTTTGAAAATGGGGCATGAGGGATGACACAGCAGCAGGGGGTACAACCCGTGTTTCTACTGGCACCACTGAGCTTGGAGCCTTCAGGGAAGCAGAGGGGGGTGAAGATGACTGTGAAGCGCCCAACATGCCTTGGCACATGAAAGGGCTGGTTGACCATTCCCTTTGAGGCGACTAGATACAAAGGCGCAGGCCACTGGCAGGTCAGAACAAAGGGCTTGATTGTATATTTTAAAAAAAAGACCCGCAGGGAGGACTGCATTTGACTTGAAGCAACACTTATACTCAGTCCATCTTCACCCACTAATTGGCCTCTTTTAATCAGCAGCATCCAGAAAAACTAGATATTCTATTACAAACAACATAGTCTGAACAACCGCCGCCCATTTTTAATGGACTGCTAAAAACAACCCCAGTTTAACTCAAAAAACTGCCAGCACCCACAAAGATCAGAATGGGCTTCTTTTTTCTCCTCAGTCTTTTGGAATGGAAGAAACAGCATCTGTAAGTTACACACAAATATAAAGCATGAAAACTTGGCCTTTCTTGTTTCTGTCTTTGATCCAGAAATGTTGAGAATAAGACCAAAAGAATGAGAGCAGGATAGAGTAAATGCCGCCCACACGCCTCTTTGTGAATAATATGCTGATGCTGTGAGTATAGTTCAGTTTGGGTTCTGCCATACATACATGTGAAGAACCGATGAAATAATCTTCACTTAGAAGTGACAATCCTGAAACAGAGACCTTGTCTTTCAAACTTGGTCTGGAGGTTCTGTGAGCTACTCTCAAGAAAACTGTCAAGACTGGCGGCCTGGAGGATCAAATATTGGTACCCTTCATACAGCTCTGAATAATGCATTTAGTCTTATTTTGCTATAAACTGCAACAAAGAACATCTTTATATTTGTACAATCAACAAAACAGGCACCTTGTCTACTTTGGTACCAGAGTGTTTGTTCAGTTGGAGTTTTTTTTCTTTCTGTTTTAAATATTTTAATGTCACAGTCTCCTAAAACACGAGAGGAGAATCAGCTTGACTTGGTGCCGTTCACTGGACTCCAGCAAGTGTGTTGAGGGAGCAGGTCCGAGCAGCTCTGTTGGAAATGTTGAAGTGCAAAGAAACATTTAGCATTTAAAGTACATCTCGTGCTGATTATGAGATATACTGGTAAACGTCAGCTTTCTCCGTTGGTCCTCAAGTCTTTAACATTCTAACTCAACAAAACTGCAATACACTTAGAGCGTGTGCAAATTTGACCTGAATTTCAAATTTACAAATGTTCTTTAACTAAGTGTGAACAAATCCTTTCTGCTCGTGTGAGAGAATCCAATCAGAGACCCGAGATATGTTTTAGAGCTAATAAGCAGAAATTCTGGATCACTTCTTTTTTTTCATGTGTGCTACACATTTGACTAAAAACAATGTCAAAACATCCAGGTTTTCTTCCATTCCGGTTCGAACAATGGGACTTTTTCTGGCTCTGAATGCATTGCCAGTCAGATTGCTTTAGCCACATAGCCTGCAGACATCTGAGTTTCTGCAGCTACTGCCAAGAAAAGCTCCCTCACAAGCTCTCAGAGCCTAATGAATACAATTTTCATACATCCTTCATATTGGAGAAAGAAAAAACAGAGACATTAAAAATAATCCTATTAATAATAATTGTTTACACTATGTCATGATAAGAACAGCAAAAGGAGCAAGAAGAACATACTTTAGAAACAACAATGAAAAATTGTAATAAACAATCAGTTGGCAAACGATGTCGTGTTTGGCGAGGTCCTGACAGTTGAAGCCAGACCTGTGGGGTGAGGGTCGTGGGATCTTGGGGGTTGTGGGAGAGGGGGTGGGAGTTCACAACATTAAATCATGTCCTCTTGTTGTCATCCTTAAAAACATCCTGTCTGCCAAATCTTCCTTGTCCCACAATAGACCAGACTTGTCACCAGTCAGAGAAGACTGAGGCCTCACACACAGACACGGACGAAACGAAAGATAGAGGGTTGGGGTGTATGTGGTATGCTGATGATGAAGTGGATTGGAGTTCAAGGCATGGGAGGGGGGGAAACTGTGTCCCTCCAAGAGTCTCGGGACACCTTTTTATGACAAGGTAAGGGGAAAAAAAACAACAACAACCAGTCACTGTGTTAAAATGTTGAGCTGTCAGCTGCTGTGGTGTCCGTTTGTCATTGTTGTTTTCATCACAGTCCCAGATTCTTTGGGCGTTGTTTAACATAATCAAAAACTTTTGTTGCTGATGCTTTTTTTTTTCCTTTGTTTGGTACTACATTCCCCTTAGAGTTTTTGCAGAGAACTGGTGAGGTTAACAAGCCTCTGCTAATACTTAGGTATGTTGGGGGTGGTTGTGGTCCTATTAGGGCAGGAAGGGAGTTGGAGTAGGCAGGGGTGGGGTGGTGTGAGAAGATGGAAGGAGTATTAGGGGGAGGTGGGGGTGTTGGCAGTCCCTCGCCCAGAACGCTCTAGTCCAGGGGTTCTTGTTTTATCCTGATGGGCGTGTTAATGGAGAGACTTCGCCGGTCCTCACGACACAACACATACTCGCTAAACTGGGACGAGTCCACGCCACCTCCGCATGATGCTGCCACACTGAAACCTTTCTGGAAAAGACGCTCCAGAACCTGCAGAGAGGACAGAGAAGAAGGCATTTACAACAAAGGTACCATGTCAGTAAGCACAAGTCTAAATGAAACCATTTACAGATAGGGATGCAGGTTTCAGGTTTTATACAGCTCTAAGGAATAGTTTGACGTTTCGTGAAATATGCTTATTCTTGCCAAGATGGAAAGATTAATAGTGGAGCTTTGTTCAATAACAAATTTGTCCTCCCGTCACCTCAAAAGCTCACTAACACTTTAGATTTTGTTTGTTTAATCTGCACAAAATCCAAAGAGTAAAAACAAAACAATTCCCTGTTTTACAAGGGATTACTCTGTGCTCTGCTTTATGTCTTGGTGAGGAACAGTTGCCAAAGCCACCACCAGACACTCCAGAAAGTTAATGATCTCATAACTGCTTTGGGCTGTAACCAATGAGAAAAATTTGTTGAGTTTATACTTCAGTTTTAGTGCAGAGTAACAGATTACAGCATCTTTAGAGGTGCTGGTAGGTTAATTTCCTTGGCTAACCTTTTGTTTTTTGTCTTTGTGCTGATTATAGTTTAGTATTTATATATAAGACGTATAACGTAATTCTCAACAATTAAACAACTTTGTGTATTTTCCCAAGAATTGGACTTTTTCATTGTTTTAACTTTAACTTTTTGTGTGATAAATCTTTTTTTGTTTGTTTTTGCGTAACAATTTTGTTGTTCCAGAGTCTGGCCACGGCCAAGTCTTTCCACTGTAAAAATAAAGTTTGCTATCCATTTTTACTAATGAATGAGCAGCAGTACCAGTTTTTGATATCTACACATCCAGTCAACAGACATCAACCTCCGATGTTCATCAGTCACAACATGCACCCTGTGTCATTAACCCTCCCCCACCTCCAATCGCACACAGTGATGAGATAAAACCAGAGGGCACTCCGACATCACACCATCTCTGCAATATTCATGCTGCTTGTGCTAGATTGGCTACCGAACTGAGGGCATGAGCTCAAAGGGATGAGGAGAGCTGAGAGTGAGTGAGGTGTGTTAAGAGGCTGAGTGTAGCTCAGCGTGGTGATTACTGGAGCTCCTAATTTGAGTAATGAGGCTTGGGTGAGAGGAGAAGTGAGGTCTGTGAGCGAAAGAGAGAGCGACGTGTGGGGAATGACGATAAGGAGTTATGGGTGATCTGAGTGTGGACAACGTGCTGGAGCTGCAGGGAGAGAAGAGGAGATGGGGTTCATGTTACCCCTCTAGTCTGGACAGTGATACACACACTAGTCCAAACAAGAGATGCGCTCAGACTCAAACGTGTGAACTTCAGCATCACTTTTCTCTCCTCATCTGGGGTAATCCATGTGGGATGTTGTTTTTTTGGAGGGGGTATAGATCTAAATCCCAGTGAGAGGAGTGCCGTGTATTTACTTATCCCCCCTTCCTTTTAAAGAAGTGTGCAGCGCATGGAAATGAAAGGTCTCGCCGAGGGCTAACTCTTTCTGCCAGATAGAGAGCCAAAGAAGTTCACGAAAAACAGAATGATTTCTTCAGAAGCTCGTACACACACGCACGCACAGACACATGCACACACACACACACACACACACACACACATTGACACGTGCACTCGTGGCGAAGGATGACCTCTCTAATTACAGCTTAGGCCCCATTGGCGTGCTGTGGTTGAATGTTTAGGCCTGCAAGTCAAAGGGCCGCAGCCTCCTCAGTTGGGGATACAGTGAAGAAGAGCAGATAACCTCACACAACGTGCAAGAATTAAAATGTACAAAACCAAAATATAACAAATGCATACAAACTTGTTGAACAGACCTGAAAAACCCCAGCACCCATCCGCTTTCAAATTAAAACTTAAATGTGCACCGACATGCTACTTGTAAGCAGAAAGGACCACTTGCAAAAGTTAACCCCCTCCCCCTTTTTGTCCTCTAGCAAAATGACAACAACAAACTATGTAATTTGTGAGACAGAAGGGGCAGCAGACAGCTGATGGTGAGGATGGCTAATTAAGAGACCTGCCCAAGCATCAAACACTCCCAAATCCATGACAGACGACGGAGGAGCCTAACGATTATGGAAATGATATTACATAGCCTTCTTTGATCATTGCATCACATTGCATTTTTCCCCATCATCTCTTAACGCATGTGGGACTCCATCATGTTCAGCAATGAATTTGGTCACAGAGGAGAATGGCCTGATCAATAAAGATAGTCTGAAAACACTTTTATCATTAATGCATGGCAACACAAAAGACTTAAGGATATTATTATAGATAGTTGTAACTGACTCAAGGATACTGTAATGACTATAAGATGCCATAAAAAAAACCTTCGCATTCAGTTTGACACAGTGAGTTAGTGCCATGGGGGAATAAACAATATAGTGAATAATTAAGACGTATCCAAGCAAAAGGTTTTAATGTCCACAGGACAATGTCCCGAAATCAGTCTCTGTTGACAAGGAAAAGTAATGCACCCTCTTAAAAAGCTAAAACATGTCTGGTTTCTCAGTTCTGCAGAACATACTTCTGACCGCAGGCTTTCAGATCCCAGCTTATGTTGTACTTATGCAGATTTCTTTGCTTCCTTTACTGCCTCACTTGAGCGAAACCATAACAAAATATTCTAACGGCGAGTTGCATGTGGGCACCCTCATTGGTCGACGCCTCATCTCTAACACGGTGATTTCCACGAAATTGGATTACAGCTAATTAGCAGTCTTTGTTTTGTTTTTTTGTTTTTTTCCCCTTTTCATGTCCACCACTTTCAACTTAAAGACAGGCTTCTTTTCAGCACGACACCACAATAATCAAAACAGGAAATCAAAATAGCAGTGAAGAGGATATTGCAGCACCAAAGTTTTCTAGTTGTTCTATGAAATCAAGCACTTCCTTTTGTCTTCTCCTCTCTTTGTGATTGAAGCTGAATACAAGTGTCTCTTCAGCCTCTTCATCCCCAGTGATCCTGCATTTGAAATCAGTCTCGCGGTTGCACGGTCGACTTGGCCGCACAGGGATCTCCCCTCAAACACACGCACACCATTCAGCATTTAACCATCTATCTGAGCTGCCACTCAACCTGGAGTCACCACGGGGATCAGGAGGGTATACATCAGCCTCACTCCTCTAACCTCCCAGCATCTTAGCCAAGATGGCGAGGCATGCATCAAAGTGGATGAGTCTCAGGCCTGGAAACCGGAGCACAATACAATATTGATGGCCACCAGAGTGCACAGACACACTTGCAAGACTTCTCAGGAGGAGTTGTAAGACACTTGCTCCTCATGGCACAAGACACAGAGATGATTGACACATTATGACACACACACACTGTAGCATGAGATGGGCGCCACACTCAGGGGGTTGCTTTTGTTTAACTATGCAGTCTTCAATATGTGACAAGGAGCACTAACTGCAGTCTCTGCGTCGTATCCTTTGCTTATCACAAGCATCTGGCATAAAACATCCGTGAAGCTCCAACTCTTTCTAATTCTCTAAGCCATCTGCCAGCTTTTTAAGGAGTCACAGACAGCAAAAACACATTGACAGAACAGTCTATTCTTAAAGTACTTGCAGCTGACTGAGCTCCATTACAAATAGGCACTCTAAAGTGTCTTTAAGCATTGTGATTCACCGAGGATTTTTAGCTCAGGTGACCCTTGTGGGAATGCAACACTTAACCCTGGCACAGTAAATACAAGCACAGAGGTGTTTTGGGTTAGGTCAGTCCTCAAAGGGACTGCAAGTAGTTCAACTACTAAACTGAGGAGACTTAAATACACAAGGGCTCCACCTGACTCATCCGGTGACCTTTTCTATTTCAATTTTAGTTACTTGTTCTCGTATTTAAGACACTAAAAGCCATCATCAAAGAAAACTTTGTGAATATACTCATGTACTACATAAAAGCACAATCTTTAAAATCCTTTACATTTTATACCACTTTATACTCCCGCACCAGTTACAGAAAATGCAAACCATCATCCAATCTATAGATTAAAACAATCCTGGAGTGTATATAACTGTTACAATTATCTTGATCAGCTATTAATAATAAATATTAAATTATCGCTTAGCCCATAAGCAATAATGTAATATTCTATAAATCTCTTTTTTTATATTTTATAAGCTCATTTTGTTGATAATACATCTTTTCCTTAAATTAGACTTGGAATAAATAAGTTTAATTTGTAGTGAAACATATTCTCATTGGAGCATTTGACTTCTCTAATGTTCACATTCACAGTGCACTTACTGTATGAGCCATTTCTACAGAGATAAAGATTTTGTGATGCTTGATCAATAAAATGTAACACAGGAAAAAGTGCCATATATTTGATTCATTTCATTTGATTAAACTACGATACTTGGTAATCACCTAATTGTCTTCAGTTGAATTGTCCTTCTCTGTCATTATTCTGATTTACTTTCCACTACCTAATCAGCCCGTGTCCAACAAACGAATTAGAACAATTTTTTAAAGATTTTTCTGGCATCAACTGCTGAAGCTGTCAGCAGCCAGAACTGCCCAGCTTTAATCCTCTCTACACACTGGCTTGCTTACTGTTAATCTTGACATTGTGCTTTACCCACAGAGCCACACAAAAAGTCAAGGGACCCAAAGTCATAGTAGTGTTAATGTCTTACTCTGCCACTCGGGCCACTGAGGAGCGCAGCGGAGGTGTTTGTGTGGCCGTGTCGGCTCTGATGAGCTGTGCTTTCTCTTTTCACCCAGCGCAGGATTGATGGAGTGGCAGTGTGACATGTAAGAGAGTGTTGCGACGTGTTGCGTTCTCTGCCTGGGCAGCAGGGGGACAGGGGACCCTTCTCTACGACTGCCTCCGCTGTCACATTGATGTAGGACGGATTGGCTCTGGTCTGATCTGAGTGCTTCATCATGGTGATGTATGGAGCAGCAGGCCCAGCTCTAGCACTGGGACGCGTGTGTGTACACCTCTGTGGCTCTTTGGCTAAATGTTTTCCCTGCATTCAGTGCCTTTGCTGCTTTTTGTTTCCCCCCGCTGGATCTACATCACAGCGCAGGTGGTTTGCATTACTCCCGAAATTCCATTCATGACTTCATGGAGAGTTACTTGCCAAGGTGGATTTGTTTATTCTCCCTCTCTCGCATTTAAATACACAAGACAACAGATTAAAAAAGGGGCTAAATTTGCAAGGCAACAGATTACATATATATCTCAACATGCAAAGAATTACTGCTGCCACATTTCAAACTATAAATAGATGATACAGTATAATGATATATCACCAATTTTAAAAGCATGATAACTGAGTCATGGAAATTTTTTCAATGCTCATGAATTATCCTCATGTTTTATCTTATTAAAACAGAATATTAAATGTTTAGAAAACAGGTTGATATACTTAGTGTACAGTAAGGTATGGAGAAATGTGTGTTATCATTTTGTGACCAACTATAACAAGGTCTAGCAGTGTCCAGCCTGGGGCACGAAAGCAACAGTACCTCAGCTCCAATAAAATCTCTACACCTCTGACATAATAAAGTGAAAACAGCACACATTTAAATGTCATCATATATCCATCTCTTTCCTGTCAAGACCTCTTCTGAAACTGATCCAATCACACAGTAAATAAGTTTCAGACGGTACTGCCGCAGCCTCCCCATGCTCTCCCTGAACTTCCTCTGTGGGCAGGGTGTGGTTGTGTGTGTGTTCCCCTGGGTCAGGGTCCAGGCTTGAAATCAGATCAGAGGCTCATTGTCTGGCAGGTAAGACAAGGATTATTTTCCTAACCTTTTCATTCCTTCACGCAACAATGAAAGAGAACAGAATGAGTAAGTTGTTTGGAAAAATCTCCCCTTACAACAAAAAAACACCTCCATCTGCTCCTTGTGTCCTCATCTACATCGACTCAATGAGCCGGGCCCCTTCACTGTGTGTGCGTATGTACGTGTGTGTGTGTTTGTGCTTTTCATTATTTTTTTTAACGAATGCCATGGAGCTGTATCTAAGAGGGCTCACGAGGAGACACCACAGAGAGGCCAGAATATGAGACAAGAAGGGGTCGCTGCTTACAGGAAACCTCGCAGATCCGCCTTGTACGAGTTTGTATGAGAAAAGGGTTTCAGCTCACCTCGCCTTCAGAAGAACAGCCCAATAAATGCCTAAACAATAAAGATGCCGTTCAGATTGTGTTAGTCAGATGTGCTCACATCCCATAACCAGTCTCACTGGTAAACAGAGTGGGAAAATGTTGTGTTAGTTGATGCGGCCAATTAATTATATTGTAAGTCATTTAAAAATCTATAAAAGAAGTATAAACCGGTTTAGGCTGTTTGAGAAATTGTAAGTATGGTATTAAAAAATGCAATACGTGTATTTCAATTGCCTTGAGCGGTGTTATATTGGAGTCTTTTTAAAAAAGGAGCTGTGTCTTAAAAAGGAGTAAAGCGTAAATTATGCATATCATTTTCCCCCCCTTTCCATTTCTCTTCTTCATTTTTTCGCAGGAAAACATGGCCGCAGTCCACACGTGCTTTGTCCCACTCGCTCCGCTCTCCTCCCTGGAGGTGGTCTCTCACGCTGGCAGGAAGGAGGTGGAGGTGTCAGAGTGCACTAGCCTGCCTGGGAGAGGCTCTCTCTGGGTGCTGAAGGGGTGAAGGCTCTTCTATGTGTAGGTTTGTTCATGGCTGTGGGCACTCAAGTGTGTTATATCGAGCCTGTGGTGTCAGACTGTTATGTTTCCCCCCGTCCTCTCTTTCTCTCTCAGACCTCGCAGGGTAACACTACTGTAAAACTATTTTTTTCTGAAGTTGCTTTTAATCTCTTACTACTTGACTCCACAACATTGTCAACTCTGCTTGACCAAAGACGGATGTTCATCTCACACCATTTTTCAAACCGGTGCCAAACTTATTCAAATGCAGATCATAAAGCAAACGTATTTGATATGATATTGGCGGTAAATTGCTTTATGGTAATACCGTGCTGAGGCTTTGCATCATTTTCATCCCCAACAGCCAACTGAAAGACCATCGTTTGACAAAATGAAAAACTCCAAAGGTTTTTGTACACCTGCACACTCCAGCTGTTGCTCCAGAGTGGCTATTATGCCAGTTATTGACAACAAGCTATTATCTCTACTGTGGCAAAATGCAATATAGAGGGCCACAAATCATGCCAAGTGCCTTACAGCAAAGTTTTGAGGTGTAATTCCAGCTTATTGTTACTGAAGAAAATCAGTGTATATAACAGCATTTATCTGGGAAAGCAACCTGAAAATAAACTCTGCAGGCTGACACAGGACTCAGACAGAAGGTGACCAACAGAAAGCCTCCTCTCCCTCAGCAGATGCCATCGTGTGCCATTCAGCAAAACAGCTAAGTGGATCTGCAGAGTGGTCACAAAAGCCCAGGTTGAGCAAATCCCAGCCAGGTGTTCAAATGTTTATGAAAATGTTGAAAGTTGGTGTGAAAAATGGTTTGCTTGCCAAGCAGAATACTTTGCTGGATAAATGAGTAGATAAATACATAAGTTCCTCTTTGGAGTCTGCATCCTGTGGCTAACATTAAATAAAGAATTGGTAAGAAAATAGAGATTTATGGGTGTACAAGCACAGTATCATAAAACATTGTGTACAGTTTCACTATGTGACAGTTAGAAATAAAAAAATATTCAATATTTTATCTTCATGTTGAAAGTAAGCAAAGATAATGAAACATAATGCATATAGGCATTTTGACACTTTCTGACTCTTCCTGTGCGCCACTAAAGTTACTTTGTGGCTTTTCCCCCATGCATATTGCACAATGTTCATATTAACTACCACTGTTAGTTTCATGATCACGTTGTAAGTTTTGTTGTTAGCAGTGAGCCAGTAAGTTGGATCTTTGCATATTCAAGTTAAAAATTAAAGTTTTAAAGGTTGCATCTATAAGATTACAGTTTATTCCTTTTCAGTTGAGGTGAGGAGGTGTTGGAAGAGCAGCTGTCAGTTACCTAACTTAGCTGATTTGGTAGCTACAGAATACAGCCTTTATCATGATGCCGCCTCCAGTTTTAGAAAGACTGTGACTATGCTGCAGTCACATATTAGACACACATCAAAACTTTCTGTTACACAAAGCCATTTTGCTCTTGATTCTCTGCAAGTACCATGATATCACGCTTATTAGTGAATAAATGTAACAGAAAAAATAACTACACATAAAAGTCATTGTTAGATATCAGCACATATTTGTTATATTGGCACCACACTCAGAGGTGTACACACAGGACAATCTAACTCAAGTAAAACTGTAAACACTGTAATGTGTTTCACACACAAGTCTAGAATGTGATAAATAAATCATGGGCAGAGAAGGAGATTTTTTTGTGCTTCCAGAAAAAATTAAAAGTACAAACAAAGGACAAGCATTTCAGTGTCTTACCTGGACGGAGTTGAGCCTGCAGTAGCCATTGAGGGGAAAGCGGATGACGTGTGTTGGGTCCTGGTTCCAGCCAGCATTGACCGAGTTACACATAACGTCTCCAGTCTCAGGAAAGATCTCCTCAATGAGGACCTTCTCTCCGCTCAGGGCGATCCTCTCGCCCAGGTCAGGTGTGACACGAACCACAAGGCAGTCACAGGGCTGTGCCATCCGTCGTTGCTCGCGCTCCTGCTTCCAGCGCTCGAGCTCCTTGATCATGGGTGTCAGCTGGTAATAACGCGCCTCTTCATACAGCAGGTGGAAGTCCTGTACAGGCAGACAAACATACAGATGAGAGCAGTGACTTTGCATGTGTATTATACTCCTCTTGGCTATATCTGTGACTAACACACTATGACTTTCCCTGGATTGCAACTCATCACCAAGGTCACAGAGAAACCCTACACATATACAGTATTGTGCAACATTAATATGACAGAGGAAAGTATATCTGGGGGACTCCTTATGGCTTCCTCACAGCAGCTAATGATGTCCTTGACCAAGACACTTAACCTCTAATTACTCCAAGAGTGGGTTCTTGCTGTATATGAACTCTGACTTTTCCACTGTAGTGAAGTGTGTGTTACCTGTGTAGCAAAGGTAACGCATGGAAGATCTAATAACTAATTGCACAGTGACGAATGGATAAATTCAATTTTTTTTTACAAATGGCAAAATAACAGTGTAGGATTTTAAATTTATAAACTTGCACAAATGACAAATTAATCTTAATATAAGACAAAAATGTGAGCTAAAATAAATTAAAAATGCATTTGGTTTCATGTAATACGTCGACCAGATTGAAGAACAATAAACCAAGATCAGTGATGGACTCGGACCAGCAGGACAACACTCTCAATAAACAAAGGATAGCCATGCTGCAGCTCTCCTCCACAGTAGCTCTTGGCAGAGTGGTGTTAGCCTTTAGCATGTTTTAGTGAGCCGACTCCAGAAAGGCCGTCAGTAGGGCTCTGGTGAAGTGGGATGGTGCATTCCTGTGCACAGACAGTCTGCAGCAGATTGCCTGCCTCTCCCTCCTGGGCAGGGTTTGCTGGGGGCCATTTGCCCCTGCGCTCTTGCCTCTAATTTCCCACAAGACCAGATGGCACCATCATTCACCACTACCACAGAAAATACGGGAAGGCGGAGGTTCGCTATTGGAGGCAGACGGGAGGTGAGGAAAAGATATGTGCAAGTGAACATGAGGACAATCATCAGCCAAGGAGGTTTTTAATGTATTCCTCACATGGAGGGAGTTTTATGTTAATAAGGCTTGTGGCCCGATGTTAAGCTCCTATTAGAACAAGATTTAATTAGGTTACACCTAAATGCTGCAAAACCTTTTTGCTAAATAATTAGTAATTAATAAATCTGTGTTCTGATTAATGTTTCACAGTGGCAAACAATGACAGCTTAATTCAATGAATGGACATAGTAAACTGAAGCAAAGAAGTGAGTGTCCATTTTCGGGAAAGAGGTTGCTGGTTTTTGCGTAGAACAAAGTCCAAACACCCAAGTGAGACAATGTGTGTTTGTGCTGCAAAAACAACATATGTTTCATATAGTCTGCATCATTGGTGGCTCTGGGTGTCTGGGTGTCGGCGCTGGCAGAGAGCCCTGATCTAGAAAGAGTTTTTCCCCTTTTCCTTCTCAAGACCACTGCTGGGCACAGAAACAGAGCATGGCAGCAAACAGCATATTCATTAACCCTGCTGCTTCTGTCAGACTCTTTAGCCTTGAAAAGCCTCCCTCACTGTTTTACCCCTTCATCTAAACTGTGCCTTCATCCGAGGCATGTGAACGACACCCAAATACAACTCCATCTGGACGCGGCGTTGACGCAACACATCTTAAGCTGACGGTCTAATGTTTAAGATTTCAGAATGCGAAAAGAGGGGGTGGAGGTCCTTTTTTCCCTTTTTCTCTCCCTTTCTCCCTGTCTTTTTTCTCCTGGCCTTCTTGCTGCAGCTGACAAAACTCATACTGAGACGCTCCCCTTCAGGCAGCTCGCTGTATCAAAGTGCTACTCCTCATCCTTCACAGGTCTGAAGCCATGGATGGATATGTTTTTAACAGGGGTCTGTCTGCGAGGCACTTTAGTCATCCTGAGTAGAGCAGAAAACAACAGAGTAATCCTAAGCGCTGAGGTGAGGATGAGAGGGAGACAGGGCCAACAGCTCCGTCCTGGCTGCTGAAGCCGCTGCTACTGCTGCCAGCTCTACGAGACAATTCATCCCCCAATCCTGTGTCCAGACAGCCCGTTTGAGCTTCAAAATAATGATCCGACCTGATCGCCCACTGGCAAGGCAACATTTCAGGGAAGGACAGAGGGAGGGAGGGAGAGACAGAGAAAGAGAAGAAGAAAATGATGGAAAATGTCACTATAAGGTAGTTTAGAGGACTAGTGAAGACCTAATGTAGGTTTTGGTCAAAAATGACCCCCCAAAAAAGCAGAAGTTCAAGGTTGTTGATTAACAAAGTCACTCAAAAATAAAATAAAATCACAATAAAATCGCCTTTCTGTCATTTCCAGCATCTGAGATTAAAAAAAATAATCAATTTAAGGAGTAATGCAAAACCTGAATAATAACAGAAAACAGTAACTCTTACCGGTTTATAACCATGCCCTCAATATGACTGAGCATTGCTTACTCTCTCGTGATTAATTGTAGTTTGAATAATGTGATGAGGGAGGATATTAATAGTGAATATTTTGTTCCAGTGATGCAGGCTGAAGAATTTCTTTTCCTATTCTGCTCAGACTTTCACATTGATTTAGCAAAACACACAGCGCCGTGGCTGCCAGCAGCAGAACAGACCCAGCCCTGGGGCGACGGCAAGCCTGATTGTGTTCAGATAAGGACATGCTCAATTCCGCCTTGCACTATTTGCATTTTTTTTTCCCCGGCTTCACGCAAATTGAAAGGTATGCAGATCAACACAGGCTTATGCGAGGGGATCGTAATGAGTTGAAACAATGAAGTCCAATGCATTCTCTTCCACTGTGGTGCCTGATTGGACTGTCAAGATTTAACAGAGGGGAGGAGGGGTGTATGAATAAGAAGGGAAAATCTAATCGGTACTGAGTCAGGCCGTCATTTGCCAAAATATGCAGGGCTTTCATGTCATGTTCTGTTGTCTGTGGTTTGGCTCTTGTTCAGACTATCCGTGGGGCCCAAAGAGTTTGCCCCTGGCTCTCAGTGGCTTGGCTTTGCCTTGTTACCTCGTACAGAATGATGAACAAGTGCCAGTGCAGTGAAAAGGTCACGAAAACTAAGGTGGGGTCGACGTGAAGTGAAGTGTAGAATACACCTAGGAAACTGTATCATGGAATGAAAACCTCGAGAAGGAAGAAGCTGTAGGCAGATAATCATTCTGACAACGTCACATATGATTGTATGAATACTTGTTGGGTGAGACTAACGCTGTACTAGTGCCAAAAATAAATTTAATCGTTATCTTTTATATCACAGTAGATTAAATGGCATGTGTGCGATGTGAGCGGGGTCATAGGTAGTGATCATCCCTCTAACTCTTCAGCCTTTTTCAGGGTCAACTACACATTTTAGCATCTTTTAGATCATCGTTTTGGTTTCACAGCCTGTAGCTTTTCTATTTTGGTTTACGCTCACCCCTCACTCTCATCACCCTCATTTCAAGCAGCAGTAGCAGCAGGAGGCAAAAAAAAAAAGCTCTGTTACACCAACTAAATGTTACCTGGCCAGAAGCAAACAGCATGTAGACAAAGTCAACTAATGAACATAGGGAAGAATTTAGCAACTAAAGACACAGATAGTTTGGATTTATTGGACTAACATTGGCAGGTGTCCAGAAACACAACTTCAGTGAAATGCTAATGTTTAAAGTTTGCAAACACTCTCTCACATCAGCTTCTTACACAACTTTTACAGCTAACACACACACACACACACACACACACACACACACACACACAAGGTTTACTCTATCAAACTGAAACCTTCACAACACAAAAATACAGAAAATGCAAAAAAAGCTTGTACAGATAACACATTTAAATTTAAAACTTCTCACAATTTGTTTTTGCGCCCCGAACATGTGCTTGAAATTGTTTAATACAGGAATATGACAAAGCACCTACATTGTCTGCAATAGATACTGACATGCCACTAAAACAAGACACACATGCATGCAGATTCAGTGTCTCACAAAGAGAAAAGAGCAAGTGCAAAGAAGTATGCATATACGGGGCACCAGGTATTAAACTGCACCTTTCCCTTCCAATTCTAGACTCTGGGTGAGAGTTACTGTCTGCATGGGGCTCTGTCATTGGACTGCAGCTGAGCAGAAGTTCATAAGGGGTTATTTCACCTGGGACCACTTCTATAGAAATTACACTGGGTGAAAAACAACAGCTCAAGGCTTTGGCATGCACACCACCAGACCATTTTACCTTTCCACCATTTAATAATCAGGCTGCATCCATTTTTTCCTCTTTAAAGTTTCCTAACTACTGTTTATGTTTTTACTACAAATAATTCATATGATACATTTAAGGGGGGTAAGGCTGTATTGTGCACAACTAGTTGCACTGTTGTGGTATCAGGTTTATTTTGAAAACACACTATCAATTAGAGAACAGAGAAACTGTAATAAATACAGAAGTATTCACACCTAAATGTGCCATCTTTTGAAAAATAAAGAAGCACACACAGTGTGAGCTGATGTCTGGGCAAACGCCTTTTATGTTATGTTGTTCAAACAGTGAGTTGATGGTGCAGACAGGTACACACAATACAGTATATTGTGCTGCAGACACATACCTTGAAGTCATCTGGAAGGAGCAATTTGCTGGTCCTGAGGAAACTGAGAATGTAGCGGAATATCTCGCCATCCCGATCTATGAAGTAGTGCTGCTTCAAGCTGTCCAACACGATGGGCTCGGTGCCATTGAACAGACGACTGATTCTGGAAATTGAAATGCACACACAAACACACGCACGCAGACAGCCGCACACACAAACACAACCACATAATGGAATGAGCCAGTTCCCTTCAAATGCATGAAACAATTACCCTCCATTTATTTTTCAATTTTATTAGCACTAAGCTTGAAATGCATTAGCATCCCAGGTTGAAACAAGGGGCTTAAGGCACCGTTCCTCCATTCCAGACTTGTTTGAAGTGTCCCTTCTGTAGAGAGATTACAACAACACACACGCTTGCTGCTTGTACTTACAGAAATTAATGGCATGAATGTAGCATTACAGCTCTATTATTCCATCTGTCAGAGGGCTGGAAATGAAACAGAGGTAGGAAATGGTGACGGGCCACATATTAATGTGAGAATATGTGGAAAAAGATATTTTACTTTTACAGTTTGATTTCGTTATTAATTTAAGGGGAATTCGGACAGACTCAATCCTACTGTAGGCCATACTGCTTTAATTTAATACAGTGTTACAGCTTGTAATAACACTCTTCTTGTGCTGTATTGTCTTAGTATGAGGGAAAATTGCAGAACGTAATTTTGTTAATGTATGTAATTGCAGTTCGCTTTAATGGTGAGAAGATTATTGTCTTGCAGCTGGAATTATAGTATATTAGCGTTTCTTTCTTTGCAATCTGTGCAAGTTTTTTTTGTAGAAGAATAAAAAGACAAAGCACCAGCTGATAATTCTGATCTAAAACATATACATTTATATTTGTGAATATGAACCACCCCACTGAGAATGGACTGACCTTTAAATATTTGAATTTGTTTTCAGAAATCCATTTTAAGACGAGAAACATGACCAGAACCCAACAAAGTGTCCTGAATTTTCATTTTCTCCCTCTATTAAATGGGTTGGTTAAAACGAATTAAAATAACTATATTAGTCAACAGAGGTATCTCTTCCACATGTTGAAGCAAGGACACAATAACTTCAAAGATAATGTAAATATCAGTGCCCAAATGATGTGAATAATGATAAACTAAAGACAGTAAATAGATATATACTTTTAAGCTTTCACTAAATATTGACAAGACTTTGCTATAATAATAAAACACTTGTTGCCTCCTAGTATCCCATGTTTAACCCCTTCAGTTTACTGCAAGATTAAGGGCTGGGCTGAAGCCAGCTACAGGGGCTCATCAAAGCAAAGAGTGGAAATTGCTGTTATCTTTAAACTTTCATCACACCATGCTGGTGCCGCGCCTCGAGATACCCTTGGACAGATATTCATTTCCCCTAATATTTGTGTGCTTTTCCTGCCGCTTACCTGCAGGTTCCTCTCTCGCTGGTCTAATGATCTCATCTAGGCACCTTCACTTTATCTGTTTGTTCATTTCCAAGTACTAAATATCCCCTTTTTAATAATTAAAAAACAGTTTTTTAGCATCTCCCTAATATTGAGAATGTGCAAGTGTCCCATTTCGCTAAACTTTCCGAAGTCTGAAGTGCAATAATTTAATTTGGTGACTCATTTTTAAACAAAACTCACCCTCAGCAGAGAAACCTGGAATGCCTACGCAGTGTAAATAAGCTGTACCGCTGATTTACACGAGAAATCTGTTGCACGTAACCTCCTTAACGTTTTCCGTGCACATTTACAGTACATCGTCTTGCAGAGAAACAGCTCTTGGCACGGAGCTATGTTGCTGTTATTATCATCATTTTGAAGTAATCAGCACTTTAATCACAACAACAGCTTCTAGGTTGGCTGACAAAGTTGTGCGACAAAAGAAAATCATAAAACCTATTTGCAAATGTGCCGACCAGCACACGCACACACACGCACACAAAGCACTGCCTGAACACTGGCATTGTCAAACTCTATTACATGACAGAGGAAGGGAGCTGTAGTGGGAATGTCAATGAACAAACACCAAGGCTTTACTCACAGACTCATTTCGCTTGAATTTACAATTACAATCGGCTGCTTTGTAAAAGTGTATGAGCTTGTAGTTATTGGCTGTATCAGGTATCTTCTGACCCTGATGTGTTGGCTCAACACACAGAAGCTATCAAATCAAATTTGCTCTGTCTCTTTTCTTTGACTTGACTGTGTGAAGAAGGAGAGCAAAGATGGTTCTCCCCCCTCTCTCCCCTCCTGCCATCCTTTCTCTTTTTCACTCTCTCCGACTTTCCCTCTTTCTGTCTCTCTCTCTCTGTCTCTATCCTTCTCCCTTACTTGCTTTCTCTCTGGAAATCGATGCAAAATGCTTTATAAAAAACCAATACTCATCTCCCTGTTTTGCCCGAGGTGTTCCTTTCTCATATGGTCTTGCAATTCTTCCAGCTAGAATTTCACCATACCCCTCCAGGCTAACTCTGTTTTTCATCTCCACTTTTTTAAAAAGCAATTAAAATGCTGCCTGTTTTTCTTTTTCTTTCCCTCTCTCCAACTCCCTTCTCTCTCGCTCTCTCTTTCTCTCTCTCTCTGTGTCTCGCTGTCTTCTCTGTTGGTCTCCTCATTTTTCCCTTTTCTGTTAAATCTCTGAATTGGAGAGTGGGCTGTTTTTAACAGGTAGGTAGAGAGAAAAGGGTGTGTCCACAGGGAGTGGGGGTTGTATAGAGAAATTAAGAGACAAGATACACAAACAGAAGGGCCAAAAAACAAAGAGACAGGCAACGAGATATCATTGCAAGAGAAGCAATGATAGGCGAAAGTACAAAAACACAGAAGTACAGAGAAAAGAAAAAGAAGCACAGAAAGAAACAAACAGAATGCAGGAGAAATGCAGAGAGATAAAGTGGGAGAGAAAAAGGTTTGACGGAACTAAAAAACTTGGATAATGCGTGCTAGTCACTGAGAACGAGGGAGGTGGTGGGTGTTAGAGGTTATCACGGATGGCTCAGATCTCCTACCCTTGTGGTGCCAAGCGAGGGCAGGCAGTGGGGCAGTAGGTGGGCAATATCTGGCAGGATGTTTGCTTCACCAGTTAAAGCCAGCCAGAGGCTGAGAGCTGCCAAAGACGCATCCTCGCAAGGTTGGGAATAGGACCCAGGTAACACTAATTCTACTTGAACCGACAATGTGTGGAAACTGTATCACTTGTGGACCCCTAACGAAAACAAAGCACCCAGTGCTTCTTGGAAAGTGAAACAAACACACCCAGGGATCTCGGTGAGGCTGTCCAACCTGACATCAAAGGCTGCCCACAATGGCTTCCGAGTAGGGAAAGTCAAATAAGAAAGTTCAAAACCAAATCGCTACAGTCCCTGGCTCTGATTCGCAAAGTCATGCTTGAAGCAACTGTGAAATACTAGATAAACTCATGGTTCTCCAAACAAGCTCTCCCAAAGGAAGGGTGATACAGGTTTCAAAATAAGGAAACACACTTTCGCTTTTTCCGAAGATGGTGACTTATGGAAAATAAATGAGAACATTTAACTCAAGTTCCAGCCTAACTATAATGCCTTTGAAAATCTTGACATGTCAAAGCAATCAGCAGCAACAGAATTCGTTGGTTCTCTGGTAATAACTTCCACTGTGTATAGCTCAGTTGCTCAGTATCTGTCCATATGGGGGTTAATGGCAAGATTATGTGATTTAAACAAAAAAAATACTATAAACATGAATGTATTAATGCAAACATCTCCACTTTGGTACTGCCAATATTTGCCTGCAGCTCTGTTTTCTTATCTGTTACTTTATGGTTGTATAATACGGCTATTTCTACTCCGGAGCAACAATTACTTCCTGTTAATATTTAACATTAAGTGAACAGAGTAAAAGATTTATTTGAAAGCTTCAGCTTTATCTCATGGTGGTGTGTTGGTACTAAAAAAGAAGAGGCTTGTGATAATGAAACAAAATAGCAATGAAATAACACAACTCCAAAATTCTGTTACATATTTTGAGCTCAGCTTATAGAAAAGTACATTTCCAGAAACAGAGGACCACTGAAAAAGCATAAAGCCAGTACAGATCTATCATCTCTGGACATAGAAGTCTCGTCTTCATAGAGAAAAATGTCCAGTGGTCCTTTCAAAATAGTTTCCTTGTCTGTGGAACATTTCCCCTAATTTCCTCAGCTTCTGTTCAAGTGACTGCTGAGACTGTCCTCTTTGAGAGCTACACAGAGTGCACATCAATGTTTCATGACCCTTGTCCCTTAATATGGCCCACACAGAAGAAGATGAATATCCACACATTAGTTACTAGACTAACTTTCTCTTGGCACCCTGCATTATTTAGAACCCAATCTATTAAAAGTAATCAGCAACTTCAAACTCTTTAGCCCTGCTCTTTCAGTCGTCACGTTTTCAGTTTTGCCCGTGCGCCTTTCTTGACCGGACGTAGCTGAACACAGCATATGCGGTTATGCCAGTGTAATTGTTTTGCTTTCTGCTGTCAGCCATTATCCTAATTCACACAAAAGGGCCCCTCCTTCCACTGGCTCCAGTGGAAAGTGGAGCCCTGAGGCCAACTGTACGCTGAGGAGGCTGGGAGAAAGAGAGAAACAGTGAGTGTATGCATGTGAATATGTGCGTGTGTGCGCGTGTGTTTGTGTGTGATCCAGAGTGAGAAAGAAACAGCACAAGACAGAGGGAGGGAGAGAGAGGGAAGGAGCAAAGGAGCATGTGTGAAAAAGAGAAGGAGAAAGAAAGAGGAAAGAGCACTCCAACCAAACCAACACTCACACTGATATCCGGTCTTTACTGTAAAAACACTGCTTGGATGCTCTGACATGACTCTGTGCTGCATTTGGAGTAAAGACCCTGTGCATCTCAGAGTGAATAACTTCTTTGTAAAGTGTAAAGCTGCATCAGAGCATAATAAATACGGGAACACAATAGCAATGCACAATTGCGAATACAAATGACACAGAAATGTAAAAACCATCTGTCCACTGGATAAACTGACTATGACACTGAAATAGTGGACAAAAAAAATTGTCTTAATAACACAAACAACGATAAACCCTTTTCTGGTTTAAGCTTTATCTTTCTCATGACATGTTGCACTGGAATAAAAAGAGAGTTGTCAGGGATTTCCTGTCAGCGGACTCTATGAATATCAAGACTTTATTACCAGGGGATTATGCGGATTATTTCCTGTAGCCAATTTGGCAGGTTTTCTAACAACCTGGTGTATGTTTACCTTGGCCCACATGGGATTCAGCTGATGCCGAAATGCAGGGAGCATAATGCAATAAATGACACACTGCATTAGAGGAAAATACGGAAGGGGTAATTCAAATCAGCATAAAACGGAGTCATTTTATCATTATTTGAATTTGCTTCCTTTAGTAGTGGCACCTTGTTTGTGGATGGAGCTAAAAATGTGTATAAAAATGTGGGATGGTGGATTACCATCAGCTCTTACACAGCCTGAATCATCATGCTTTTTTTCTTACAAGTGCAAATGCTTCATGTGTAACTATAACAATCAGATGTCTGAAAGAGCAGGAGGAGCTTTTTTTGCACATGCACATGTACCTGATATACAGAAAGTCGTTGCTGCGGTGAACAATTCAAAGTTTGTCTTCGGTATCATTCATCTCTTAGGCTCAAGCTGCAGCTTAAACTCGTCAAAAAATATAATGAAAACAATAGCTCACAAGATAAAAGGATAAGTCATGCAACTTTTTATTAAAATGTATTGATAAGGTCAAGCTGCAACACATGATAAATGGTGGTTGCAAAAAAAACCTACAACTTGTAACATGCCATGATTTTAATCACATTTGAAGCTGTTTTACATCAACTTTGATTAAGGGGGTTCTGGATGCTTACGTCATTATTTTTTTTCTAGTATTCCAAACAGCACCCTGATCTGCGGGAAAAATAAAATAAAATAAAATAAATAAATAAAGACTTTGAAAAGGGGGCGTAGTGTGAAAATGTTCTGCGTGGTGTGAATTCACACAAACACTACTACTCACATCAGCAGTAAAACATGTGTAAGGTTCTGCACAGCAGCTGAATTTTCAATAACAGCTACCATGTGAAAGGAGATAAAAAATAAAACCCTCGGAGGTATTTATTGGAAGATTGAAATAATCACCTTTAAAACAAACAAACAAAAAAGCAATCACATGTATCATTTTTAATGTAAGAAGTTGAAAGAATGAAGAGCAGAGAAATGCCCCCACATGATTTGAAAAGATATATGGGGAAATTGTCCCCAAAGTTTAACTGGTGGTGTCCCAATGCCAGTCAGCTATGTGACTTGCTAACATTTCAGATTCTGTTAGACTTCATTAACAAAACCGCCAGTCAAATCTATTTTTTAAACGATTCACTGTGAAAAATGCAACATAAAGCTACTAAGATAAAAAGTGACTGAAATCTAACTGAATATTTATTTAGGAAACATTTTCCATTATTTAGTTAAACTGGAATAAATGCATAACTGTGTCACATTTTAAACAAAAGCAGCAAGAGACAGATTAAACTACTCTTTAGTTTGCTCATATTTCTTAAAGTTGATTTAAAAAAATAAAAAATAGATAAGCTATGAATTAATACATTAAGATCAGCAGTGATGCTAGAGGCAGGGACTGATCTTACCTTGAATCTGGGTACTTGGTGAGAGTTGCCAGGCTGCTAGTGTACATGTGTCCCCCGACATCAATGTGCACCGGGGCGTTCGCCTTGGTCAGCTGAGCCGGCAGAGGGATCCCCTGAGCGGCCAGAGGAGAGACCGGGGACCGGGTCAGAGACAGCCTTGACATGCTTCTTCCCTCCTGAAAGCAAGTATAGAGAAAAGCCATGGGAATAAAGGTAAAGAAGAAATAAAAAAAATCAGCAGAGTGCTCCTAAACAGGGAAGTAGATAGTATCCTTTCTGAATGGTATCAGATCACTTCCATGTCTGTCTGGTCGCATATTTAGCCTGGAAATTATTGCCACCGCTCTAATTAAGTATGTTTGCATCTTTTCATGCAGCACCGCAGGCGAGGATAGGAGGATGCTTATTAGAATCGGGGTGAGAGAGAGAGAGAGAGAGAGAGAGAGAGAGAGAGAGAGAGAGACAGAAGGAGATAGACAGATAGAAAAAGAGAGGGGGAGAGGGAGACAGGGTGAGGGGGGAGAGAGAGGAATGCTAGGTGTCAGCCTCCAGGGGAATAAAATAAACTGCTGCTGCAATATTCTAATTAAAGGTCGCCTTATGTGTTAGACGTGATGCGCCCAGACACACCAACCACCAATCTAAGAGTAAGGAAAGCTCGACGGGGAGGGAGCTTTCAACTTTTCTTCTAACACGCACACGCATCCATTCAGTACACAAAAAGATTAAGAGTGTCATGTGTCCGCAGATAGTTTGAGGCACACGGGCCTCATGTACTGCACAAAAACGCACCAGATTTCAGTCGAAACCAGGAGAAGTATCATGTTACTTGCAGGCCAAACTATTGTGTATCTTATTCCGTACTTGGTGTAGCTCAGTGTCGTTGATTAACCATTAAAATAATCTTACAAGTAAAGTACATGGCACTAGAGCCTACTGTATACAGACTGTGGGTGCACATATTTGGGACTGGGGCTTACTGGGAGCACGCCGGAGCACTCCGAGATCAGTGCAGAGCTGAATTAGATTATCTGATGAAATGTTTGACAAAATATTTTCAATTCGATACGCCGTCATTTGATTCCGCACTGCTTCAGGAGGAGCGGAGGAGGCGTTTATATCCAACCTACCTACTGGTGCGTAATTTGTTTGCCAACAGCGGCAGGTGAACCACAAAACCTCAGTATGGCCACATTTCAGTGTTACTATTATCTGTTACGAAGCATATTGTACATCACAGTGGCTGAGTTTATTATTTTTTTTTTAAAGGAAAAGTAAACAAAGATATACTGTTCTTAGTTCATTTTCTTTAATAATCACAAAATAAAGGTCACCGTTTCTCCACTTTATCACCACTAGTCCGTGCCTACAGGCTCTGGTTGAAATACAGACCTTCCATTTGAGGAAAAATCTAAAACAATAATAGGAGCTTCATAGTACACATGTGTGTGTTTAAACAGACTGATATAATAAAATCCCAGCTTTCACTAAATTATGTGAACTGATCAGTTTTCTGTTGCACATATGGGCTGTTGCACTGTCATTACTGATAGACGGGAGACCTTTTGCCAAAGTCCAGATCATCCCCGCGGCTCTGAGAGAAATGCCAGTGGGCACACTATGAGACAGGAGACTTTTTTATATATAGACCTCCTCACAGCAGTATCGTATTCGTTTAATGCGATTACAAGAAAACGGGATTACATTTCAAAACCCAGGAACAGAGAAAAAACTTATAGAGACTTAAGAAGTTTAGGGCACATACACAAAGACACACACGGACACCCATCGGTCTGTCCCATCGCGGGTATCTTCCTCGTTCCTACTTATCCACCATTTAAGCAATAAATTCCCTACACTGATATACAATGAAGAACAAATGTGGAAAATAAATATAGAAATCTTCTTACTATCCCGATCACATTCTCATTGATTTCTGTTGTTCCCAACTCCCTTGTTCCCTATCACATACACACAAACAGTGAGTGACACACGTAGACACACAACACATAAATTCCTTCACAAAATCACAGCAGCTACAGAGACTCAACTTTCCTGCTTTGAATTGCTTTCTTGCTGCTTCCCTTCGCTGACCCCTGCTCAGACATACTGCTGTCGAGCTCACACTTAATGACAGCGACATAAACCTGACGACTGATCTTTAAAACAACCACGAAAAAGGACACAGAAATCTCTGAAAAAGAAACGGTGCGATACAACACTCCCTCCGCAGGAACACCACAAGCCCGTGCTCTGCCTTTAATCTACCAAATGCTCAACATGGCGTCTTATTGCTGCTGTACAATTAAAAGCATAATCCCGACACGTGTAATACACGACCCGATTGATAAAACACACACGTGTTAACTATAGGGTACAGTCTGGCAGAAAAGACAGAAAATACACTTTGGTCGAGCAGTAGCCCTATGCAGGACTCTCCAGCACAGTTCAACTGTCCTTCCCGAAAACTGTACAGCCTAAGCCTACACTGTGCGTAAAAAACATTGGATTCTGTAATATTAAATTGTCACCCTACCGTTTCAAACATTGTAGGGAGTCCGGAGGAAATCCGTGCCGGCGGTCAGTCCCAGCTGCTGTCCGCGTAACCCCCAAAAATTTTCAAATATTTTCTCCAAATGCCCCCGAGTTTGTCACCGAACTACACCGCCGTCCAGTTCCAATACCTATACTGCCGCACGGAAAAGCCAAGTATTTTTTCTGTATCCCACACAAAACTGCTTTTAAAAGACGCTAGGTTGTGGCCAGGATCGACTGCAAAGAGTCTCTGTGGCTTTAAAGGCTCAATTGCAAGGCTGGCTCGACCTGTCCTCACCAAGCTTCTTTGTACCAAAGCGCACAGGAAGCGTCCTTACCTTGAACATAGATGAGATGATCTCCTTCCCCTTCTCTGCTCTTATTTGGATACGCGTAAAATGTGCGCTCTTATTGGAATCCTGCTTCGTATTTCGGCTTCTTGTCTGCCTTTTTGCCTAAATGAAACTGCCCCTGTGGTTTGTTATGAGAAGAAGAAAGCCAATAATCCTTCTCTAAATAACAGAGCGGAGCTAAAAAAGAAAAATCTTGCTCCGGGCTGCCCAAGCGCCTCTGGGCCAGGGATTAGGCTACAATTAGCTCAACTACACTCTCTCACCCAGGCAATTTTCTCAAGGAAGAAAACGTGATACCCTCTATTCCCGAAATTATGACTACATAGATATAATAACTTATCTTATTTTTTCCGGCAAAAAGTAGACCGATCCCCTTAACGGTGTGAAGTTGTGATTTCGAGGGGGTAGGAAACCTAACAGGCAACTGTCTGTCGCTCAATAGATTTAGAGCAGCAAAAAGCAGATTTTAATCATTGTCATTTCGTCTGATGTAATAGTTCCCCAGGCTGTCCAGCTAGTAGGATTACATTTCCATCTCCATCTCCAAGCTAAATTTAAAGTTTAAAGCGGGCGGGCTGCCATAGTCCTTTACTCAGGCAACATATAATAAAGACGCAATAACTTGTTGATAAAGTCTCAGCAGGAAAAAATATGTTGAAAATGAAGCGATATCCTTGAACCAATATCTTTCATGCCGTGATTTTTCCCCCGTGTTCCCGCTCTCTATTCCTCTCCCTCTCTCTCTTGCCTTAATGTCTGGAGTTGTAACGCCAAATTTCCTGCAGGCCATTAAAATCAAATGACGTCTATGGACATGCATGCATGCTGCTGCAGAAAGCGCCCTCACAACCTGCCTGCAGCCAAATGCGCCATTTCAATTATAGCGCAGGGCTTAGATGGAGATATCTGCCCAGAACACCCCCCTCTCTACTCAACAATGAAAGGAGGCAGCCTCCAGACTTTTGGAAAATAAGATTGTGCCTGATTATTGTTATTTTTCAACAGAGAAAGACACAATGCAAGTGATGAAGCGCTAAAGTGTTGCGCCACTTCAGCACAAAGTAAAAGGGGGAAGAAGGAGTCAAGCAGGTGCTCACGCCAAGGAAACTATTATTTATTTATTTGCATGTTTGTTTATTTGCGGGTAAATAACTGTGAATAATTGATGCAACATCGAGCCCAGTAATTACTCTGTACCAGAATCGTGAGAGGGGTGTAATATTCGTTTCTTGATATTTGGCGCCAACCAGTGTAGGAACTTATTATTGGTCCACAGGAAATACATCAATTCACTCACTATTTTGGAGCCTCGTTTATCCCGAATAGTATTAACATTCTTTTTAAGCACATAGATTTCCAAAGCAATATCACTATGATACTCTAACATTTTCTTATCTTATATATATATATATATATATATATATATATATATATATATATATATATATATATATATGTGTGTGTGTGTGTGTGTGTGTGTGTGTGTGTGTGTATAACAAAGCGAGAGAGAGAGAGACAGAGACAGATTTATAGAAAATCGGCATAAAATAACGGATATTTAAATATAAAATTAAAAAGTGCTGGTGATATTTGACAGCAAGCTGATGGATGTGTGAGAATGCGCCTCTCCTTGAAGCAAGTGAAGTCTTTATAATTAGAGAGACCTCAGCGTGCCTCAAGCGCTCCCTTCTTCCCCTCTGGCACAGATTTGTTGCTTCCAGAGGTACAGACTGGAGGGAAAGCGGGATTTTTTTTCTCATTAAAGGAAACAAGCCCGGAGTTAGTTCAATTACATGAAGTATGCAGGGATGTTGTAAATTTAAAGATTTAAATAGCTTACAAAGTGGCCCCGGGCCCCATCAGTTAATTTCCTTAATTTATGGATTTTATCGGTGTCTATGTGGAAGGGAAGAAGTAGGTCATCTTGAGGATTTGCATGCAGCTTTGAGATTTCCCAAATCTAAACATCTGTCCTCCTGACCAGCACCTCAGCAAGTGAGAAGACAGACAGGTTTCCATTTCTATTTTGCTAACCGTCCAAAAAACTGTCCCTACGATTAATTTTTTTTTCTTCGTTTCCAGGGTTAAAAAATGTAGATCTGATTGTACTATTTGACCCAGGTAACGGGATTATAGATGTTTGGTCTCCCTGATGCAGGCACAGAGAGAGATAACAGCTCTGTTCTAGTTTTCTTTAAAGGATTATTCCACATAATTTCTCCATTATTTTAAATGTTTACTTATGTAAAACTACAAAATGAACATAGATTTTTGCTCAAATCTGAGTCAAGATGTTTATGCTGCAACGTGAAGCGTTCAACTGCATACATCAGTCAAAATTTCAAAGTCTCCTTCAGACATATGTTAATGAAGTATATGAATTAATGCATGACCCCGAGAAGAATAACTTTGCCTCTAGGTTCAAATGCAAGGTGCTATTAGTTATGTTGCCTAAAGTGGCACAGAGGACAATGCTGTGCCTTTCTCCAGCTTTATCACAAGAGGATTATATATGATTTTTAAAGCTTTTTCTACTATATATTAATCACAGCATCAACAGTGTATTGTATGCTTTATGCCTCTGAGGGATAAATTGTACTATTTTTTTTATTAAAAACAATTTATTCCACCTTCTTTTTTGTGGTACAGACACATGCTTACCTTTTTTTTTTAACATTTATTTTTTGCTGCAAGCAGGTCAGATATCTGACACCAATGAATGAGCGCATGCTGGTATTTTTTTTTTTTAATCTGGAGGATATACTTATTACTCAAATGAAAGATGGAACATGGCACCATCTGCTGGTTAGGTGTAACACTGTGAACAAAAAACCCTTTTCAATGAATACTCTGCTGCATACTGATGAGCTTAACTATTATTAAATCCTTTATTTAAACATGCTGTCTCATTGAGATCAAGACATCGTTTTCAACAGAAACCTGTGTATAAAAAACATATTCAATTATGACATCAACTTTTTTCTTTTAATCCAGCCTCCCCCCCAAAAACATAGGGTTGGATTTGATACTAGCATTGGGGTCAGAGGATCTCAGAGGATTAAAAAAAGCATGTACAAGGGATCTTACTGTGGGATTTGCAAATTTTGGTATTGATCTAAAATCAAGCAAATACAGGGTCAGTATTGCCGATTCTGATACTTTTAAGCTATAAAGGCAGCTTATCAAGGGGAGAGCCACGTGTCATGATTCATAAGATGAATCATCAATTTGCAAATTCAGAACACGCTTGAATGACCACTAATTCAAATTGATTTTTTACTTTCCCCAATACTTATTTAACACAGAACACAACTTTCACCTTTTATGGATTTTAAAGCTGGGTTTTTTGGATACCTGGAATGTAAATGTGCCCGTCACTAAATCACTTTGGATCATCTTCTGTTGTTCAAATGTGCTATAAGCTACAAATCAAACAGATGTGACTGGAACACATCTATTTGATTTATAGCTCCTATTTGACATATAACTTTGATTTAAAGTTCAGACATTTTTCATAGTGCATGTTTGAGGTAAAAACAAATAAATAAACAGAATTCAGCGGGCAATAAACAAATAAAGTATCTATCCTAACTTGTCAGTATCAATTCAATACCAATGCCAGTGTTGGTATTAATACTTTCAATATCTGGGTCTATCCAGCCACCTCTAGTTTTTGCATAAACATAAATTTTACCTTTGAAAAATGTTCAAATAAAGCCAGAGAATGAAGCTTCATAGTCTTCTGTAGCTCAATCCATTTGTAGGTAGCAAAGTAATGAAAAAATTCCTTGAAGACGTTTCACCTCTCATCCAAGAAGTTTCTACAGAAGCTCCTCGGATGAGAGGTGAAACATCTTCAAGGAAACTTACAGAAGTCCAGAGGCTTTTCTTTCCAAGCTCCTTAGACTACGATGACCTGGATGACTGAGAACCATCACAGACGTAATGAAAAATAGTTTTTCCAGGTTCACTGTGAATAACAGGTAATGTTAGCACATTCTGTGACCTGAAATTGCATGTAACCGAGCAATTCCACAGTAGAGCTTTGTAAATAAACACCACACACTGCCACTTTTTTCTGTTTCCTAAGGTTGACCATCCTACTTCTTCATAGAAGAGTAAGAAAGGCCTACATCAATTTATCATTGGTAAATTACAATGCACTGTGATGCAAGAATCAAGATGCTTCAAGGTGGATGAAGAAACATCAATATAAACAATATCACCATAAGAAATATAAATATCATTTTCTTGATTGGTGTTTCAAAAGGGCTAATGAACTGTTCACTGATACATTTCGATGATCGCATGCGCTTCAAGGGAAGAGCCAGTGGCATAACACAGTGCCGTCTGCATAAAAATGTACATTATAATTTTTGGACCAGGTGTAATATTGTTTCTATATATGGTGGAATCTGACAGTCAGTAATCATCAATAATAATTAATCAGTAAAGTTGGTATTAATGAACAAGGGTGATGGGTAATGATAAAACACACATTTACCAGTCATTTTGAAGCCATATGCTGTACTACTTATTATTTCATTAAATGTTTAAAATAGGCTTTTATATTATAGTCTTTCCATTTGGTTTATTTTTTAATATTTATTCTCTCTTTTTTTATTCTTACTTTTCAATTAAAGCCTTTAGGGCATTTGGCCAACATGTCCTTTTTTTGATCCACATAACCCAGGTCACCCACACAACTGTACTACATGTGCACAAAGGTGAAAACAGTAGGCACAATACAGTCACATCCGCCCTTCTAAATGTGAGCATTTGCAAGAATCTCTTTCAAGCATTCCACTTCTACTTGCCCCTCTGGCGTGTGGAGAAAGTTTGAAAAGAACGCTCAGAACTTGCTTTTAGTAATCTGCATGCCTTGTGGAGCCCGGTTGCTGTCAATCGCTCCGTTCTTACAGCCATTTGACATTCTGCTTGATGTTGGTGTGTGTCTGAGGTGCAGCAGCGACACTTATTGTTCATTATTTCAGCGAGAGAGAGAGAGAGAGAGAGAGAGAGAGAGAGAGAGAGAGAGAGGGAGAGAGAGAGAGAGGGAGGGAGAGAAGGTAAAAAGGTGTCAGTTTATTAATAGAACGTATGGAGTTGTGTTGCTCACAAACACCTAACAAGCACAGCTCAGAATTCCCTCAAGTGCTTAATGCCAGCAATTAAGTTTCAGAAAAAGCTGAGCACAAGGAGAGTGTGTACACTCTGTGTACTTCTGAGAGTTGCTGTTATGAGACAGTTCCACTTTTACAGGTAAAACTGCAATGACTCTGATGCTGTCAAGTTCAGTCTTTGTTTATTCAGAATCTTAATGTGATTGGTTGAGACATTTACTAAATATTAGCCAATTGGAAGCCTGCAGAATACCCCAAACATGCTAGACTCTGAACCTTGAAAAAGGCAGTGTTCTTTGATGCCATCATGGTACTTAATATTACTTCACTAAAAAATGGAAAATCTTACATATTCTACCCCCTTTTTTGACATCTTTAGCAACTGGATACTTTTAAAATAAAAATATTTCAGAAAAAAGGCAATTTCCCATATAGACCAATAAATCGATTATAAAAATACAGTATTGTGATAATTTCATATATTATATTACCTGTATTTTTATTTTTATTTTTTTTTCTTTGTGCAAAGAAAATATCCTCCTCTCATTCTGGCGTGTTATAGATCAGATAAATTAAAAAAGAAATCTGACATTTTAATGAAGCAGAAAATGTATTTTCCACATTTTAAGAATTGTCTAAAATCTCAAAATCTGCTGCCATCATGTGGTCTAAAGCTCTAAATATTTACAAACTGATGAAAAAGTACCTGTGAAGGAGGTCATCAGGTAATAGAGGCATTCGTGAGTACAGGATGAAATTAGAACATGAGAATGTTTATGAAACTTTGCCAAAATGCCAAGAAATTAGACATTTTCTCTGTTTTGTCAGAGGAGAAGAGGTGATAATGTAACTTTGTTTTATGTCATCTCTTGTATCCGTCACCAAATTTTCATTTCTATGTGCAGTCCTCTCTGAAGTTCTTTGGGAAAAAACAAAATCCTCTGAAATGTGTTATTCTGCTTCTGGCTCAAACCAGTCTTACAAGCATCCAGCCTCATGCCTTGAATGTGTAAACAGAGGAAAAATGATCTTTTGCTTTTGTTGCTGCTACTATTTGGTTAGCAGTAACAACGTGAACAGTGTGATGTCTCCAATCACATCTGGTATGCATCACATAGCATTCCCCCTGCTCAATGTGCCTTGGGGGAAGTCCCTGGCATTGCAGAGCACCCACAGTCCTCATTAGAGTGCATGTGTCATGATGGCATCAACCCACAGCCTTGACTTATGTTTTATATTTACAATCATCCATCACAGCACTGTCATCACAACAGTCAGAAAACATGGATTGAGTCTTGAATGGTTTGAGCTGATCCAGCTCATGTTTGTAAGTCTTGGTACGTACAACATCCTCGAGGGCCTTTTTCTGTCTGTAGCTATGTTGTTGAGACTAGTAATGGCCTGAGACTGAAGCTTGAGTCCCTGTCCTTTTGTTGTGCGCTGAGCTCCCTAACAGCACAGTGGAGGGACAGGGTTTGATGTGTCTTCTGAAGGCCTGCTGCTTTGTCAACACTGAGGCCTGTGCACTGACACTATGGAAGCTAAGTGCCGCAGGGTGACAGGGAGGGGAGTGGTGGGGTTGGGGTGGAAGGGAAGGGTGGGTCACTGCAGCCTGGTAAAAGAGAGACAGACAGAGGAGGAGAGAGAAGAGAGGCAATGGGGGAAGGGTGCATAGTGCGGCCAGCGCCCAAGGCTAGAGGAGAGTGCTCTGTGCAGCAGACTGCCTGATAGGGACTGAGGCTGCTGGCTGATGACATTTTATGGTCACAACATGCAATCCAACCAACTTTAGTTGGTGAAAATCCAGTTTTCATATACTCAATGGTGGTGGGTTTTTTGTTTGGGCTTTTTTTGTTACAGCCACACAAAGAATGACGCAGTTTTGCATGTCATCATGTCCTTTGAGTTTTAGTTCTTTTACAGGAAACACAGCAGTGGTTGGTAAAAAAAACTTAAGTCATAACATATGGAAGCACAACACACTATTAAAAGTATTTTTGTAGCTTACACTTTACAACAAAGAACTAAGAAAACATCACATATGAGTAAATGATATAAAATTAAAAAAAGCATTTAATTCTGTAATTCAGAGTTACTGTTGATAAATTAGGCATATGCTGCCTAAGGAAAATGGTTAAGTGGGGTGAATGAAGGTAACTCAGGTACTTTTCTTTAATTTCTGTACTTAAGTGGATTGTTGAGGCATTCTTTTGTTATTTTAGGATGGATAAAAAACTGTCATCAATTATGTTATAAAAATGATGTACAGTAATGAAATAGTTAATAGAAAATAAAAAAATAAACCTGGCTTTGTTTTTTTCTTTTCTTTTAATGACCTCATCTTGTTTAGACTACCTTACTATCACCAAGCTACAACAGTAAAGTTCTGCTTATGCTACACTACTAGAAACCCATCTTCTGGCATAAAATGCATGACTTTTAAAGTGCTTTGACAATGTCGGGTTATTAATTCTTTCCTTCGTCACTGGAGTTTCTCTAAGCAGCATAATACAGTATCATTTATACAAGGTGAAAAGATGCAACATCTGGGTTTTGCTGAATAGGGTGTTACGAGCCAGTTAACCCATGATATATCTGTTTTGTGCAGTGAATTACAGTCTGAATGTGTTAGCTGTCCTCCAGAAGGTGAGGCAGTGCTAACGCTGGGGCTTGCCAGAGGCACTGCTCTCTCTCAGCCTGGGCTGGTGCAGGCTAAGAAGCCAGCGCCTCATAGACATTGCTTTCTTTCACCAACACTTTGTGTTAAGTGGCCATAAGTAATACTGGGTGTGTATTATGTGCTGAAAGCGGAGTTTATTCTCTTACACATAATTACTGTTCAGCCATGTGTGTGGTCTCAGTGCTTTCTCATCTGTTTCAGCTCAGACCTCATCGAATCACTTTATGCCCCTGATAAATGATTGTAACCAGTGGTGCAGTGCAGTGAAGACCAGTCCCTTCATCAGCATCAACTTACTTTTCATTATAAAGTGAATCTTAGTGGTGTTTAGAGTTAGTGAAATAGTGAAAGGTCTCATCTAGTCACACGGTCAATGTTTGGCTTTATCTGACCCATTAATTCACTAGTATTATTTACATACTTTAACATATATACATTACTTTTAGATTTTTGTTACCTTTAAGCATGAACTAATTCTATTTCTTTCTGGACTATGTTAAGGTTATCATTTACTTTAAGGAATAACGTTCACCTAAGCATTCATCAATTATGCCAAACTATTTAAAATATGTATTCATAACTCCTACTATTCCATTTAACACCTACCGTTTTTAACAAAATAAAAACTGCTAAATGCTTATCATACATAATTTTAACTGCCACCCCACCCCTATTTTGGCCTTGAATTTAATATGTCTTTTTTTTTCCTGGCTATCAGGTCAGCATAGAAGGCACTCCTTGTCCAGTGAAATATAAAACCAGGACTCAATTAAAACCTAAGTGATAGTCATTGAGCTTTTCATCCTTTAAATTAGTCTACTGCCCTCTTGTGGCTGTTGGAATGTGTCTCTGGAAGGTGGTTAAACTCTGCTCGCCTACAGTTCTACTGAAATCTGTAACAGTTCTCGATTTCAGTGGTCTTTCCATGTCCCGTTAACATTATACTGTCTGTTAACAAAAGCTTGTGCATGCTGAGAATCCAGTACACTGTAAAATATAACTTGTTGTTTCAACTTAAAAATATGAGGTAAAGGGCTGCCTTAAAATTTTAAGTTAAGTCAAGAAATAGAGTTTGTTCTTATAACACAACCAATTGTTATCTTAATGAAAAATTACATGTTGTCTAAACTTTCGTCTTAGTTTAGTTGACTGAGATTTGTTAGTCAGTTCAACTCCTTTAATTGTCATCTTTACTTGGGAAAACTCTTTCAGCTAAATTAAAATAATCTATTGTTTAAACTCTTGTCCTAGTTCAGTTGACTTGGGTTTTTTAGTTAATTCAAATACTTTAGTAGTTCTTTTAACTTAGGAATCTATTTTAGCTTAACTAACATAATTTGTTAGCTAAGTTGATTTAAGTGTATTAATTAACTGAGCTCCTTAAGGTAGCTGAGTGAACTTGTAAATCAGTTTCATTTTAATTATCAGAGTTGATTGACTGGATGTAAAGAAAAATGTGTATTAAACATCTTAAGTTTTGTTTTGTTTTTTTAGCTTTCTAACATCCATTTCAGCAAAACTACCTGTTAGGTTCATCTTAGAGCTCAGGTTTAAATACCTACATTCCTTTAAATAAATTTTCTGTTGTTTACAGAAAAAAAAATAAAAACCCACAGATTCCATTAAAGTCTATCTGATCATTTCATACAAGTATAGTACATAAGTTTGTTTTAAGAACATGACAAGACAATTACTCATGAGCGCCCAACATTCACCATTTATTGTGCCATCTTAGTCATCTGAGAAACAGAAAAATCAGTGACGTAGCTCATCTTTCTCACAATCCATCAAAACTCAAAGGCTGCTCCCTGTGAAACAATAAATTTGAACTTGGTCTTGAGCCCAGTTTGGGTGAAGATTAAATTCTGACCAATACTCTAGGAGCAGTAGTGATTCTTGTGAAGTAACAACATAAAGTCTGCATTAATGTAATGTATCAACGGGACACTTGCTATTTTAGAAAAGTTATTCTTTACATTTGCAAAATTTTTAAACTTCATTGTGCTCAGTCACACCTGTTAGCATAAAACTTGAAATATTAAAATAGTACAAAACCTTTGATAAGTGACAGTAAAGATCAGTTTATAACAACTAAGATATCAAACTCTTGTATTTGTCTTCGTTTACAATTGCAACAAATTCCACAGAACCAATATCTCTGAAAATGAGTGCATGCTTCTGAAACATTTGATAATATGGATATTTCAGAAACATCAGTTTGAGTCTGCTCAATTGCAAAACAAAGGAAAAACTACTGACTTGCATGAGATAAGCATCTGCAGAGTCCACCATTATATTGTTGTTCACATAAGTTTCTTAAACCATGAACAAATGAGTAATTGTCTAATCTGGAATGTAAAGTGTAGTCATTTAGTGACATACAAAAGTGAGAATGAGAACTTGCAAGAATAAAAAAACAAACAGTAAAATAAAAACTGTCCTTAACACTAAGGATCATACAATTACAGTTCTGCATGGCTTTCTGCAAGAGTCTGTTTCTTAGACCATGCACTAGTGAGATGCACTGCCTTCCACCAATGTTCATTAGGATGTTCTGAATGACTTCAAAGATGTCCTTAAGTTCCTTTGGATAGTGTATGTTGAGGGCAAAAAGAAGGCCCATCAGCATGGAAATGGCACTTGAGACATCCCTCAGATTAGACAGGATTACTGCCGCCTCAAGGACAACCAACACGTCGATGATGTCTTCTTCTTTCACCATCGCAATGCCAACTTTCATCCTCTTAGAAAACGTGTCTTCAATACCTGTCGGCTATAAAAGGGTTCAAAGACAAAAAAAAAAAAAAAATTACATAATTACAATTACACAATATCCCTTGTGCTTAACAATTCATGTCTTTCCAAAGAAGAGCCATACTGATGCCTTGGATGATGGTGATTGGCTTTGGGTAACACTTATTAGTTGTTAAAGTTTTTTCAGAATGAGATATGCACCCCCATGTTACAAATCCATTTCTTGCTTTAAACAAAGACCATGTTCATAAATAACTGAGCATGTCTTCAATTGCAGAATTCAAACAAAATTTTCAATTTAAATGGTAAATGGCCTGTATTTGTATAGCGCTTTACTAGTCCCCTAAGGACTCCAAAGTGCTTTACACATTCAGTCATTCACACACATGGGTGGATGACTGAATCGTGACTCAAGAGTTGACAGTTCGTCTTATAATCGGAATGTTGCCGGTTCGAGCCCCGGCTCCGACAGTTTCAGTCGTTGTGTCCTTGGGCAAGACACTTCACCTGTTGCCTACTGGTGGTGGTCAGAGGGCCCGGTAGTGCCAGTGTCCGGCAGCCTCGCCTCTGTCAGTGCGCCCCAGGGCGGCTGTGGCTACAATGTAGCTTGCCATCACCAGTGTGTGAATTTAAATCTACTTATGCTAAATATTGGCTGTGCTCTAAACCAAATCTGGCTGAGAATACATGAAATGTGCAAACTGCAGCTACACTACAGGATCAGATTGTGGCTCCATAGACAATGCTTCTTTAATCAGTTTATTGATTAAAGTTTATTTTTCCCCCTATATTAACAGCATGAAAAAAGAGCATATAGACATGGCTGAACAGGTTGCATAATTGGCACTGAATATCAACATCCACCTTTACCCAGCTGCCCAATGACTCTCGGCCAGTAACCTTTAATTGCTTACCCAGTCTACACAGTCTCTTTTCCAGGGTCCAAGACATTTCACCAAAGTATTGCCCCCCACAGCTGTAGCAGCCACTGCAGCCCCTTAAATATCCTAATATCTCTGCCATTACAATATACAATGTGAGAAATCAAACGTAAAGCTGAAGTGAACAGTACAGCAGCGAAATGTCAAAGACCCTGGTGAAGACATGAATAAACACAAGACACTAATAATCTCAATGCTAGCTTGCCAGTTAGTTACTCTGAAACCCAGACCAAATCCAGTGTCAAAGATCTTGTAATAATACATTTGGTGAGGAAAAAGTACACATGTTATCATGTGGCATCTATTGTTTCATAGATGTCACATGTTTCATTTAAAATCCACTGTGGTGCTGTCATTATTAAATTTACTAAAAGAAACAATGCTAACCTTCACAGTCTTGAAAGTGTGTGAGGGATCTTCCTTTAGAAAATGAGGTCCTCTGTCCTCTTCCTTTGTGTAGGGCTCTGGTCAAAGAAGTCAAAAACAAAACCAAAACATTTTTTAAACAGTGTTTATGAAGCATGTAGACAGCTCCAAATTCACAGCTTTTTGATACATAATTCCATCAATATATGATTATCATTGGAGATTTTGAATCAGGCTTATCAGGACATTCAAGTAGAATATGATATCCAACCTACCACCAATATACACAGATTCTGTAAAAGTTACCACACTAAATGTCCGGTTGTGAAATATGATCACAGACTTTACTTATCAGCTTTCTTTCAGTGAGTTCATCAGTTGAACTGGATAACCTAAAACTTAAACAAAGGATTAGATTTCGCAGTTGAACACTTACATCATCACCGAAGCATCTTATGAGCCTAGTTAGCCCTCCTATGCCGCTCTTGATTTTCTACAGCTCCACGAACCTCTCCATAATGGTCAAGCACAGCAAAAAGGAACCCTTTCAGGTCAACAGATGTAAGACGGGCAAATTCTGCTTCAACCTGAGCAATAGAAGAAGAGGGGTGGAGAGTACAGGCAGAATAAAAAAAAGATTCTTTGAGACCCAAATTTAAGCAAACAGTCATCTGAGGCCCATTAGAGAAAACACAAACACACAAAAGCAAACAAACAAAAAGATGCACTTTACCTGCCGTTCAGCAAACAAGGAAGTTCAGAGAACAATAAGCTCTGTCTCGAAATCTTTTAAAGTAGAATGATTGTGAAAATGACTTATGTGATGTAAAACTTTAGTAAACGTGCGATTAAAAGAACACTGAGTAAAAGGACAAGTAACAATTTCCTTATTCCTCAGATGTTTACCTTGATGAGCAATACTGTTTTAGTCCAACTGCCTCATTAAAGTTACACAACAGGCTTTTTACATTAAAGCCAGCAAGTCCATTACATACTCCCTTTTTAGATCTGAAATACTGTGCACATTCTGTGTATATGTAGTGGACAGCAATTTACCCCCAAAAAGTGCAAAGTTTGCAAGTCCACCTCATTTAAATGACAAAGTCAGACGTGATCATCTAGACCTGTGAAAATAAATTAATGACAAACTTGCAGTTATGGATGTTATTACAACCACAAGAACCTAAACAGTCTGCTCCATTGCTTTTGTTAATGAATCATTTGTTGGTAGCACGTCTGAATATTTAGTTTATGCCACCTGCATGTGATCATCAATAGTGCCATATTACTTCTTAAGAAGTACCCTGACACTACAATCTTTATATCATTTGTTCTACAGAGCTATTAAGTTACAATATAATCTGTGGTGTTTCCAGTATGACAAAATGCACAAATTGTAACTTACCATTTGACTCCACTGACAAAAATAAATCCCCAGCATCAAGTTTGGCTTCACAGACCTAAAATAAGTAAAATAAAAATATATGTTATAATTATATTGTTTTCGCCATTTATTAATGTTTGCTAATTTTCTGACATATAAACAATATTAGTTTTGTTACAATACAGGGAATGCAGTTTAATTAAAAGGTAAATTATGCAAAAAAACAAAAAAACAAAAACTTCTGCAGTATACCATGCCAAAAATCAGTGTCTCTGATGCCAATTATTTTATCACTACAGCTCTTTTAGTATGGAAACTCACACAATCTAGTCATACTAGTCACAAGAGTTCAAAAATAAGTTAAAATAGTGAGCTGTTGTTAAGCATCAAGCATTTCAGGGTAACAAATAACTGCACAATAGAATTAAAGCAAAAAATAAACACACTGGAGGACTATCTGATAAAAACTAATATAATGCTGGTTTGTAGACCATATTTTGTCTCAGTCCTCAGTGCACTCTTGCAGCTTAGCATGCAGCAGTTAATAACAACTTAAGTGATTACATAGGGGTAAACAGATGACAACAAGCATCCGAGTCCTGCCAAAAAGTTCTTTTTGAACCCAGCCAGTTATTGGAAATATTGCCAAAATGAACTTCCACCAAAATACAACAGCCTGTGAACTTGAAAGAAATTTACAAGTACAGAGACAATATGAAATAAGCTTTATTAATTAGCTGAGTTAGCTTGCTAATATCGCAACAGTGGTTGAGTGCACAACCTTAAAGCTAGCGGCACAATACTTGTGATTTGGTCAGCGCCACATTAAACCCATAAAAAAGACCATATGTCAGTTTATTAGGTCAAGTTTGGTCATGACACACAAGCTGGACCTTGTCGGCTAAAGTTACATTAGCTAAAGCAAACATTTCGGTAAAAGAGAAAAACACACATCATGCCATAGATTCAAAACATGTTCCAACTTTTGTAGCTCTCTTTCCTTATAGTTATAACCAATGTTACTCACCTTGAAAGCAGATTCCAAAGAAGACGATTAGAAAACGTCCAAGTAAAGTGAGCATGTCGTTAACCGCCAATTCCCCATGATGCACCTCGGTAGGAGTCACGTGAGGCAGTTTTGAATCCTGCTGTGCTCAACTTACCCACATTGTCAAGTTCACATAAGTTTCTGATTTAGCTGGACATGAGTTTTCAAGTTAGCTTTTTTTGGTGTAATTGGGACGTTTTTAACTTGTAATTCTATGTTATAACAACAACTTCAGTCATCTATCGTCAAACTGATATAGAATAATATGTTGAAATAACAAACATCTAGAATTACATTTTACAGTGTAGGCTTTTGCGGTTGTTTGCGCATGCGCATTCCGGATAAACCTTCCTCGGACGGAAAAGAGATGGAAGATCTTTGTACAAGACAAGCTACTGCTGGCTCTGCTTTCACTGCTCTCACTATCATTCGCGACTGGTATGGAAACAGAGGTACAGAGTAAACAATGTTTTTGTGATCTAACCTCTTAACAGATAAGTTAATCTTACCTTGCCCAACACGTAAGAAACTTAATAATTCCTTTAGCACGTTAGTGAGAAAAGCCTTGAAGCTCGACCGGAGGCGCTAGGTCCTGGCATGGTGACCTGAACAGGTGAAGGCTCCACCCACATTTTCAGATTAGCGTTTCCTAGAAATACTTTAAATCTACCAAGTTTAATCAGCTGTTTCACCAGTACCTCATCTTAATTTTTCATTAATATTTTTAATTCCCTTGTAGAAATTGGTAGTTAACCATGTCACACAGTGCTCAAGCCTTATAATATAGCTGATGTTTTGTTGTTCATGTATTTTAATATACTTCTTTAAAATCAAACTGAAAGCATTTGTTTGTAAGTGCAGTAAAAACTGTTTTTTTTTGTTTTTTTTACGAGATATGCGGTCCTCGCAGGACAGCGGCACTACAAACATGATTTTGATATATTACTGTATATTTAAAATGAGCTCAACTGTACATATCAGCAGCAGTAATATTAATCCATATTACACTGACAAGGAACATTTTTCTGCAGAATAATTACTGTTACTTCCAATACATTATGCCAGTAATACACAGTTTATGTGTCGTGATGTGTTTTCATAGTGTTTTATTGCTTTTACTAAATAAATGGCTCTGTAAAATTCCTCCAGCACTTGTCATTGTCAGCTAATTGTAAAAATGTGATGATAACTATAGAAATAATAATTTTTACAATTCTTCAACCAGGAAGGAGTGTAGGCAGCTGTAGATGTCCATGCAGAGTGCAGAATATACAAAAGAATAAAAGAAGTGGAGCATGAAAAGTGTTTTTTTAATCATGGTCTCTGCTTGTCTTTCTTCAGCATATACCACTGGCTCACCTGTTTAAGCTCACTGCAGGGTCATGCAGTGGTTAGCATGGTAGCCTCATAGGAAGAAGGTAACTGGTTTGAACCCTGGCAAGGGTTTTTCTGTATGGAGAAAAGCCCTTGCCAGGGATTAAACCTACTGTAATCACATTATGGTAATACAATAATGTACATATCCTAAATCACAGTAATCACATTACAGTTATTTGCCAATTATGTGCCTGTGTTACAAAGGTTCTTCAGTTATCTGCACAACGGTAGAAAAAAATCATCAAACATGCCTTTTTCTTGAGCTTCAGTCAGCTGATTTCAGCTTGTGTGCATAGGACAACGATTTGCGTTGGCGTGTGAGTCCACAGCCTAAGATTTATGATGTTAACTGTAATTATGTGACAGTGCATTTCAGAACATTTTACAGAATAATTTAAAAGTAATGCAATTAAAAAATACTTTCCCTGGGGAGTAATTAAAAGATATAATGCATTACTTTTTAAAAAGTAAAAAGTAAGTGTGATACATTACTTTTTTGAGGAATGAGCACAGTATAGCCAAACAACATACACGTTAATGTAAGATTAACTAGTCATCCTAAATTGGCTGTGAACTACATAGAGTGCTAAAATACGTAGAATAAAACCCTGTGTTTGTATATGGTTAACTGCGGCTTGTAGTTGAAAGCTTTATATAAATGTCAATCCATTCCATTAATTTTAACCTGTCATTTCTCTTTTTTTATACATACAGCTGAACCTGCTCCTAGTTATATCTCACTGTAGATGAGTACCATGCTGTAGCAAAACACTCTTGGCTTTGAATCATTGCTTCCTTGTTGTGTTTGTTTTTTTTCTTTTTGTCGGATTGAATCTCTGAATTGTATCTAAAATGCTCATACATTCCATATCGAAACTTTACAACTTGCTACTTTGTTTTTCCTTTTCTAATTTATTTAGTAGTTGGAGCATGTATTGATATTTTTATATTACCAAACTATACAATGCAGAAGATAAATAAGGTCATCAATGACCAGCAGAACCATGCTCCATATCTCTGTGGTATATTTTGGGTTTTAAGGCCACAGCCTCCTTTTTTTGGCTCACGGAGTTACTAACAAACTGCTTGTTCACTTTGCATTGGAGTTAATGGACAGAAAAGGAGCAGCTGATTTCAAATGAATGCTAAATCTGCTCTGTTGGATGCTGGAAAAAGTTATTAGTTTGCAATTAAGTGAAAACATGTCAGTGTTGTTCACTGTTGTAGCCTTGCCCCCTAGTTGGGTATAAAAGTCAATAATATCATATTTAAAGGGGAATTATTTGATATTCACAAGCGCAAAGTTGCTTCTCCTTTGTTGCAAAAACAAAAACTAGTTTTTAAAGAATCCCCCAAATTTACTGAACTGATATTTTGTTTGTGATGCTCATACAAGAACTTCCCCCTCTTGTAACATGTGCCTTCACTTTCAGTACATAGTAGAAATCTCTCTGTCTTTGAAAACTTGAGATTCATCATCCCCAGAGTCTAATATATAATGCCACTGCTGTGGCCTGCTCAGGAATGAACTGCTGTGAATCGGTGTGGTGCACCTGCCTTCTGCCAGGCAGCCACAGCGCTGCAGCCACGCCAGCCAGCCTACAGGCACTTCTAGATAACTCCTGTCTGATTAGCTCCTTAGGAGGACATTGTTCCAAAAGCAATTCACTAGACTCCCAGTATTAATTTAGTCCCGAGAGAGAGGCCCATCCATCCTATGTAGGACGGGCTGCGCTCAGGGCCTACCCTACGGCCTGCTAATAGCACGGCACCTCCTGGCCTGTCACTATAAGTGATAGTCTCTGCAAGTTTGTTGCCTCGTTGTGTGTTTCTCCCATCAGGCAGTGCGTTTCCCTCCCTCCTCTTCCCTCCTTGTTTCTCTCCCTCTCTATCAGTGGTGGTTCAGGGCAGGTGTCTTCTCTGTCACTTCCATCACTCATGCTGTTTGACGAAGGGAAGACACAGTTCAGAACATGGCGTGAGCAGGGGGTGATTCATTGAAAGCTTGCCTCTCTCCTTGAAAGGGAGGAGAGAGAAAAACAGTGGCTGCATTTTTTTGGGAGGGTGGGGAGTTTGTGAGAGCTGCCTGCCACGGGAAAATAAAAGAAGGCGAGAAAGCTTTCAGTGCTGTTGAAACTCTGAGGGTGACTCCAAAGTGAATAAGGCTGCTTTTAAAAATCAAAGGTTGACTGCGATGCGTGATACACCTTAATAGATAAAGAAAACCAAACAGCTTTAAACTGGCAGGGGATCTCAACTTGTTTATGGAGAGAATGAAGTGTGTTCCTCCTACATATTTGTTGTTTCTGTTTGAGAAGAAGTGCTTTATTTTTTCGAATAGGTGAAGGAAACTGAAGCTGTACAGCTTTATTTGTGTCAGAAAAACTGATGGTTAGGTTCCACCAGCTTTAGAAAAAAAAAGGTTTTGAAGTTGTGCTTTTGCTTATAAGAACAAAATATGTAAGATATTTTTCCATTTTGCTCCATGGCAATTAATCTAGATTATTTGAGTGAAGAATCCTTAGAGGTGTTGCTATAATCTCCATCATATCACCCACTGGTTTGTAAACTCTTCTGAAGGATATTGATCTTCTGTATCATTTCTTTTTTTGAGAAACATCTGAGCATTTCTGGACAAGAGAGGGAAATGCGCTTATCAGCAAATGCTAACAAGCTTGGTTATCAAAGTACGTTCAGAGACTGTATGTGTGATTCATAGAGATGCAGATACCTACTTAATTAGTACAAAGTAACTCCACTCAGTAAAACTGCAGCACAGGCATTTTAGACAGGCTGTCAGCACAGTTATGTTCACAAAAATCTATGATATTTGACAGACAACATTAGAAATTCTTCCAAAGGTGTTGCCACAAACTGTCCACTTCAGTGGCTTAAATTAGCTGTGGCCAAGGCTAGCACACAGCCGATGGATCAGTTGAAAACACCTGCTAGTCAAACGGGCCATGCTAAAAAAATGAGTCAAAACAAAATGTTTACTCAAGATAGACACCAAAACTGGGTTTTGTACCAGCCTGAAAACATGTCTCTTTCTGGTGTAAAACCGTGCAGTTATATGGAAGTCTATGGGGATTTATGCAGGTGGCCATGGCGCTTCCATGTTGGATTAATTTCTCAGTCTCTAAGCTTGCCAGTTGGAAAAGTCCACTACATTTTTGTGTGTTTTGACAATTTTTGAAATAAGGAAAGGAGCATAAATGTCAGAAACTGTTGATTTTAATTTGAAGATTGTTAGATCTGTTGCACTCTTGCACTTGAGTTTAAATAACTGTTAGGGTGCTTTTTGGAAGGGAATTGACTTAGTTAACAAAGCATGCTGAATTACATGTGTGTGATGTTATCTGACTTTTTTGCACAGCCAAGAGAGTTGGCAGTGCTACTGGAAAGCTGTGCTCAGTGTATTAAGGCATTGTTAGGAACAAGTGAGTAACACTGCAACACAAATCAACTGCAAAAGCTTGCCTGCATTATTGTCATGCCAAAAAAACCCCAACAACAAAAAAACCAACTCTTTATTAGTGTTAGTGTTACATTTTTAAATATGTGCCCACTTCTCCAATAGTATTTTTCAGTTTTGTTTATCACATATTACTTTTCTCTACTGTGAAAATCTGCCATTACAGACTTACAGACACATTGCTCTGGTTAGAGGGTTCGAGGTGTTTCAGCTCCGTGTTTTTTCAAGAATTTTATACTTAAACTGATATCAATCAATATTTTTTCCGCTTTATCTCTTTACTTCATTATCTGCTTTTAACTCTCAGTGTTCTTTCTCATCTCCTGTCCATCATCATCACCACCCAGATGTTTGCTTCACCCCTTAATGTGTTTTAAATAAATATACATACGTGAAATGTTGCCATGTGTTAGAGAGCAGTGCTATGGTATAAACACACAAAGGCAGTGTGAAAATGCATTTTATCAATGCAAATGTTTTAGCCATTCGTGGCAGTTGTGTCAGTTTGGTAGAGATGTAGCCCCAAGGTAAAGAAGCACTTAGCCTTTAGCAGCTTGCGTGACTTCATTATGGAACCTATGTTTATTGATTCAAGTTCATTAAGGCTGCTGCATAATTTATGTCAGTTTCAGCATATAACCTAATTAGAAGCCTTGCAAAGGCCTTCATTGATGTTTTAGTAAAGCATGACAGGCAGTGACAGCAAATTTGGTACCTAAGTTCACATTACTATACACACCTCTATGTCCATAAATCATTCTTTGAAAAGCAAAAGCATTGTTGGGGTTTGTCATATTTCAGATGCAGTACTGCCATCATGTGGTTGTATATGATATGTCTCTGGTTAGCAGAGGTAACAGCATGGCTTTGCAGTTTTTAGAATAAAGAGTAATAACATAGCTGAATATAAAAGAATTTTCTTAGAAATCCCTGGATACTTATAATTTTATAGAGATACTTACAAAATAGAGAAAAGAACAATCAGATTACTCATTCTGCTGTGATACCTTTTACATAAATTTAAAAACACAAATCATCAAATTGCAAAGAAAAACCCCAGTTTGCATCAATTATCAGTTTTGCCAATTTTTTCTATCCTTACAGAATTAAGAATGGAAATTATCACAAATATTTACTAAACTGGTATTTTGTTTGTGGTGGTCAAATGAGTACCTCCACCTCTGAATGCGTGCCTTTACTTTCAAGTGCACTGTGGAAATCTGTCCTTGAAAACCTGGGAATCATCATGGTGTGAATTGAATATATAACACCACTTCTGTGGCCTGCTTAAGAATGTACTGCTGTGTATCTGTATGGTTCACTTGCCTACTGCCAGGCAGCCACAGTTATTTTTGTCTCTGTCTTCAACTAACTAAATGACGAAGTTTTGGTTTTCAGATTGAGCTGTGTGTTGATGAAAACCAGCATAGCTCACCAAATGAGATTTTGGGAAAGGTTGTGCCCTTAACAGGACTTGAATTTTGAGATTTCTTCCATAAAATTATTTTCCACTTGTCGTTTTGCTTGGCTTGATTAATAACAGAGCTTGAGCAAATCATTTTAATGAGGCTTATATCATTGAGAGATGTGTCTGGAGCGTGCTGCACACTCATTGCCAAAACAAACAAGGGTTTCATGCAAAAGGCGGAGAATTAACCTGGCATGCGTGGGAATCAGCCAAGTTTTGTATTTGACATTTGAGGGAATTTCCTTCCTCTCAGATTTTGTTCTACTGAACCGAAGAGTCAACACCTTAAATTGGTTTTGTTCTGTTATTACATGGGAGATTTTGCAGAGGCATTGATGCAGTTGTTGCCTTTGTAGACAGCCCTTGCAAACAGCTTTGTGTCAGTCTTTGTCCTATACATGTGTGCGTGCGTGTGCCTGCTAATGTCTGTGTGATAGAACTGTCGTCAGCGAATCAGCCGAAACCTGTCATCAGCCATGTTAATGCTGGCTTGAAGGCAAAGAGGAAGATTAGCTGAGGAACTTATAATAATAATACTTGAAAAATGGAGCAAAGTCTCTTTTTACAGTCCTCCCAAGCAAGGCGAGGTTGTTTATCACTTTGGGAAGATGTTTGGTTGCCTCCCTTGTATGTCTGCTTTGGGCCCTTAAGCTGATTTTGCTACACAAGCACGTTCTCTTCAAAGCATGTCAAGATTTTCCACGCACACTAATGAGGTAAATGGATGGCTTTTGTTTTCTCCACAGTTTTAACTTCCCCCAAAGTGCTCTCATGACTTATACACGAGCTGTTGCGGAAATCAGCCTTGAGCATTTAATCAAATTTCTAACTCTACAGAGTGATCAATTTGTGCTGCAATATTCATCTTCCACACAAGCATAAACATAACCGCACATTTACACAGACACGCACGCACGCATGCAGGCACGCACGTACATACATACGCAAGCATGCACTTACATACACACACACAGATACAAGTGCATTGTAAGACTGCTATTTGTTTATGTTAAAGTAATGTAATTTTTGACAGGTAAATTGAAAAAAAAATGAAATGCTTGAAAAAAATGCTGCTGTGACAGATTTTACTTCCTTTGAGTGTGTGAGAATCATACAAATGACTGTAAATTTAGGCAACATAAGGTACCTACTTTAGTCTAATAACAAAATGGAAATGAAACGAGTCCTTTCCCTCAGAACCGACACTTTATGGCTGTGTGATGGAAGAATAAAAGCACCAATTTGAAGGCACTTAGATCTCAAAATGAAAAGTTGTACTCGCAGACATAAAACATGCATTGACAGTTATTTGCCAGCATTTAGTTTTGTGAGCTGATGTGACTTAACCTTCAGGGATTCTAATATGAGTCCTATCCCTTTGAGGCACATAATGGATAGACATGACTTACTGTTTAAAGAGTTAACTCTCAACACTGTTAATTTAAATATTAATCAGTGCAGCAATAGAAATATCCTGCTGAGACCACTGTTATGTAAAACCAAGTTTGGAACTCAGGTCACAGACACAATAATTCAGAGTATTGGTACATTTAATTTTATGGACACTAGAGACAGGAAACATAATTCGTGTTTGTCCCTTTGATCTTTTGAGGATTGTACTAACACGTTTATTCATTTTGCTTTTGAAAGTGATACTCTTTTACTAGAAGGACTTACCTGTATATGCTGGGATATAACACATATAAGCACATTTATGTTGTACATTTATAGAGTAATACAGTTTTGTTACATTTAAGTGACATTTAAAAAAGTACTTTTACATAAACTCTACCTAACCAAAAAAGCATAACCCTTTAGGGAATAACTACTGGTAGATTTATTTAACATTATTATTCTGACTCTAAAGTATATTGCTATATGCAAAACTGAGATAGTGGATACAATTGTACTTTTCGTTTTATTCACTTTTAAGTCCAGCAGTTGGAAGAAATTTTTTTTAATTCTTTCTTTCTTTTTTTCTTTTTTTTTTTTACAAAGTTAACACTTGCTGTTAGTTGGGTCTCTCATGGGGGGAACCTGCTCTGTTCATCAACATAATTTCGATTCCAGGATCTTGATTGGTACAGTGACATTGTGTGTTTGGGGTGGCATGGTGGTGAGGCAGGAAGGTCCTGGGTTTGAATCAGCCAGCTGACGGGAGCCTTTCTCTGTGGACTTTGCATGTTCACGCTTGTCTGTCTCCCCTGTAGCCTTGACTGGTGACATATCACTGTTGACAAACCACTTCCTTGCAACCTGTCTAGGGTGTAGCCCACCTCTCACCCCCTGACAGCTGGGATAGGCTCCAATCCCTCTGTTACCCTGAATTGGATAAGCAGTTAAGAAAAAAAGATGAATATGTGTATTGATTGATCAGTAAAAACTCTCCTCCTGTTCATGTGTTGATTACTTCACTCACCATGACAGCTTGGCGGTTATATCTATTCTAGATTGATTACCATTTGGCACAGAGGGGCATGATCCCAAGAAATCACTTCTTGTTGTTATTTGGTGACTTTCCCTTTTATACTATGAATCTGTATTAGTCATTTGTATCACATTCCAGCATTGTCAGATGTGCCATAATGTTTGTGGCTACATGAGTTCAATTTTTAACTGAGCAGCTTACACGTTAGTTTTTTCTTAATACCGTCTTCATAATAAAAGAGCATCAATATCTGGCCTTTGTTATTTAAAACAGAATTAATATTTTGTTCTCATACCAGTATTACCATGGCTGCCAGTTTTTACAGAGTATCTTTTTACTTGTACACTTAAATTTCATCCTCGGTTGCATCCAACAACATTAACATCACCCACTACCAACTAAAATATTCACTCATCTCTGACTGCCTCGTATTCTTGAATACCTCTCATATTAGTCACACACTGCTTTGTTTCAGAAAGACAAAAATGGTAACCTTATGAACCCTTCTGTGAATCATACCTCTTCATCTATCACTGTACAGTATTGCTCTAATAACACATTCTTGGAAGCCATGTGCTTATATTCTGAAATATACAAAATGTTCTAAAAAACAGCAATAGTGTCGATCAAATTAATTAAAGGTACTTGTAAACTATTTGTTGATTTCTGTAGGCAGGACCTCAAGCACTACATTGTGAGAGGGGAAACCTTTTATGGCAATTTTAGTTGAATAAACAATTGGTCAATTTCAACCTGGAACAGCTTCATGTGTAAAACCAACTTGGACTATTTTGGTAATTTCCTTAACTCCTGTAACCCACACAATATGGACTTGGGATTTGTAACTACAGGGCAACAGACAATGTCAGAATCATTTGTTGTAACTTTTGGTGATATTTGGTGAAAATTTAAAAGGTAATGACATATCCAGCAGCATTATCTGCACTTTATTGTTAGTGCTAATTACAGAGTATTTGTAGAACTAAACTAATACATGGTAAAAATTTTATTTGGAGTCACACATGGCTCTGGCTCTAATGCTGCTGGTTTTCATTCTGGAGCTCTTTAGCTCTACAAAGCTCACAAATCACTTAACTCGAGACTGACAAACAACATTTTTTCAATGAAAAAAAGAAATAACACATGAAAATGCTAAAAGACAGTTTATTAGCAGACACTCATCAGCCAGAAATAACCTCCTGAAAAATATCTTCCTGAAATACACCATTTGATTGGCAGTGTAAAATAAGGCAAAGGGCTTAAGATAATCTTTTTTTTTTTTTTTTTTTTTTTTACAGATTTGCACCAACAATAAACTGTTATACATTCACTTGTTACTGTAGTTATGCTTTTGATCTGTCCGTATACCCACAAAACCAAGAAATCTTCTTTAGAAGGGGGGCAGGGACTGACAGAGTATTTACAAAAGTAATACTCATCATAATGCATTAGCTGTTTTGGCCAAAGATTGGCTACACCTACATAGATTTTGACCAGAACCTAAACAAAGGTTAGATTTTGGCATTGCAAAAGCCAACACTACACTGACAAAAGTTCATACAGTTACCATCACCAAAATTATTAAAGGTCTTAAAAAAGTATTATAGAGTGTATAGATTTGAATAATATGACTTCCCTCTTTTCTCTAGGCAAATACAACTTTTGTTACCATAAAATAAATTTCCAGTGAGCTGCAAAGGACATAACAGAGCTAAACAGCAACTGCTATTTTATTGGAGATTACCCATAGGTTGTTCAGAGAATCTAATAAATCTACCTTCGATGGCATTAAAATGACTTTTTCTTTAATCAAGTGTTTATTTTGGTGTGTTATACACCATTTGTAATCACTTCTGGTTGTGGCATGTTTACCATTTCACAGCTTAAAGATGAAACAGTAAACCAAGTTGATTTTAACTAAATTTTAATTCTTTGAATCCTTGTCTGGGTTTTATGTTACATTAAACTCAACATTTATTATATTTAATATTTCCATGTTTTTTTTTTTTTTTTAACTCAGATGAAAACCTGGAGTATTTAACCTCACAACATTTTGTTCCACTGGTCCTGTATTTAACATGTCTGAAAGTCTAAAACATGTTTAAATATCTGATTGCTTAGGACCTAAAAACTGCAGTTTTTTTTTTTTTTTGCAGTTTTAACTAGTGCACATTATATGTAGTCTGATCTGCATCATGTTGCATATTAAAAAGAAAGAAAGAAAAGAACAACATGACTTGCCAGTTGGGTTGTGTGTTGGGAATAGCAGTTTAGCCATGTTGCACAAAGGATACGATAGCTGCAGCTTTCTTGTGTATATATTTTTATGAAAAGATGTGCGGTGGGGTTAAAAACATCTAAACAGGTAGTTCAGTACTACACATATAAACACACAGCATGGGTATGCTATGGGTAAAAATGTCCTCAGCTTGGATGGCTAACTAGGTGGAATGCAGCTCATTTGTACAGGGTCTATTATCCCATTGAGCATCAAAATGAATCTGGGATAAATAATCAAAGAGCTAATTTCCAAAATTGTACATATCCATTTATATTAAACAAAATCTTACCCTAACTCCAAAGCACCAAAGAAGATCAATTCATCACTCAAACATAGCTATTTGCACTTTTTAAATGCTGCATCAATAGTTTGCAGTCATTTCAATTTTTTTGAGACGTGTTGGTTTTCAGCTGGTGGATATTTTGTTTTGGAAAGAAACTCTTCAGTTACACAACACTCTACACTGATATTACTGAAAGAACAACAAATGACATCAAAAAGGAAATAACCATCACCAAGAAGAACTGAATATATATATCTATATATATATATTTATATTTTAGAAATACATAGAAAAATATATATTCATCTGAATGCCCATTATACAATTTTACACAGTAGAGTCAGAAAAAAGCCTATATGTTGGTATTGAATAGCTATGATATATACAGAGGGGATGGGTTGCTTTATAATATTATGAGGTGGTTAAAGTGGCAGATAAAGAAGTTTAGGCAAACTCGTTATCCGTTTCTTGCTGGAAAGTCCAAATTGTACATGACTGAAAAATGTCATATGTAATATGAAAAAAGTGTTTATCTGTTTTTTGTTTTTAGCCTGTATTTTTTTTTTTTTTTAAATTTCCAATACCATCGACTGGTAAATCAGCAACACTAATAGATATTGATAGCAACACTTTATACCCTGCATTTAGACACCCTATTGATGAAGGACCTACAGCACATGTATGTGTTAGGCAAAAGCACAAAGTGACAAAGTTAGAAGTATAAAATGCTACAATAGGCGCACACAGCTTCCAAGTGGGCAGCACTTGACACATTTAAAGATTTATAGTATTTGTAGTGTTTCATTTAGTTATATTTAGTAAAGCCATTCACATCAAATATCTGTATTAGTATGCACTGATACATAGAGGTATATTGATGCCTAACTTGCCCTAGGTCAAACAGTAAATGCAAACATTTTAAATCATGAAAGGGTTTGACTGTGAACAATTTAAGAATACCAAGGACTCAAGCTACTACATTTATGAATATAAGATAAGGGACTTGGAACGCTTTTCTAAATTCAGGTATGTGGTTGAAATCTATGGTAAACTTGGTGCTTAAACAATAAACAAACATTTACAAATGCTATCTGACCTAGAGTAAGGCATATTTTTAAAGCCTGTTCAACAATAATAAATCTTTTTAGAAGCTTAATGTTTACAGTTTTAAATTTCTACCTCACCATCTGCTAGTAGTGAATAAATGCTTTGCATTTTAGGACAATTTAGAGTATTTAATACAACAGCACACAAACTGTCTACAAATCAATATAATCTGGTAAAAAAATGTAATTAAAGTGTTTTTGAGTGAAATTTGGTCTCTCTGATCTCTCTGCTAAGACGCAAAGACCTATTTGAGCATGTGAGTAAGGACTTGTATGGTAAAATTACAGTTATGGTAAAAATGTAGTGGAATGTGACTGAAAATGTGACGTGAAGCAGTCACATAATTCTTAAGTCAGTATAAATCTTTAAAAGGCTTAGAATAGTTAAACATCAGATAGTCCATGTAGTAGAAGTCATATACTCGCTGTCTCTCCAACGCGCCAACCTGTGAAAAGTAATTTTCCGTGATCTGCATAGAGGTCCGCTTGTCACTTGGGTTCCTGTCTTTAAAACTGGGCAGTGTGAGGTTAGGTGGTGCCCCAGCCAATCGCAAGAGAAAGTTAGACTCTTCTTCCATGTTTTCAAACTTGCCGATAAAGTCGTAATCTATGAGGCAAGGGTTGCACAGCTGATTTGCCTGCTCCCAGTGGATGTCCATTCCCACGGGCCGGTGGACATCCAGCAGGTATTGGACAAATTCTTTAAATGTGACCCCATTTCCTGTCTTCAGGGCTGCTTTTGATGGGTTCACCCTGTATTTGGAAATGATGGGTTTCCCAAACAGGGAGTGGTAGTAGTTGTTGGGATTTTCAAACTTGTCCCGGTAAGCTGACACCATTCTCTCCAAGGGCTCACGGACAAATATGACTTTGGTGTAGGTTTGCAGACGGTGCATGATTCCCTGTTGGTCAAAGCTATCAAGCTTCTTGAGATGCTGCCCGTAGTGGACTGTATCATGCTTAATACTCTGAGTGTTGGAGGCCTTACCCGCCAGCACCATCAGGGTTCTCTTCCAGTTGGAGCATCCTGCCTTGGGGACCTGGCAGTATAGCAACTTGTACTTGTCCTCCACAAAGATGCTTTTCACATGATGACGTGTGATGGTCTTTGAAATGCTGCTTTTGTACTTGGCACAGATTTCCTTCATCAGTTGCTGGCGTGCTTCCAGGATACCGGAGAGCTTTTGCCAGCTCTCAGGAGAAAAAAAGCCTGATGTAATGGAGGAGGACATTGGGGATGAAGAGGAAATTGAAGATGAGGATGAGACTGAGGATGAGGAAGATGAGGAAATGGTATTTTTGGTGTGTCGAATTGGGGGACTTGTTTTTAGCAGTTTGCGTTGTCTTTTCGTGACATGAAGGGAACCTATGTCCTGCTCCTGAGACCCAGGGGAGCCAGTTTTTCTGCTCTTCTCAAAATGTGGGAACTGCATTGGAGGGATCGCGCTGGACAGGATGTTTTCTGTAACTTGGAGGTCCTGGAAACTCTCAGATTTGCCTCTCTCGCGGTCCCGAGTGGAAAGTGTCTGTAAAACAATGACAAAACAGGTTAGAGTTGATAGCTGCAGACCTCTTTACACTAAACAAACAAGAACAGTTTCAGGTGGCTATGCAAAGAAGAAGCATTAATATAAATATTTTTTATTTATTAATATGGTATATATTATAGCTTCAATGTCAGAAATATACCCCAGATTTTTTATTCTTCAACTAGCCACTTGATGGGGCTGTTTCACTACAGCTTAAAGGTCTAACTTTGGTACACACAAATGTCACACACTGCCCAATGCCATCTATGACCTATCAATAAACTGAGCTGTAATCCCATATAAATGTCTTATAAACACTTAATGAGGAATCCAAATTAGAATCATCTACTGCCTGATTACTATCAGATGATGCCCAAGGCCATCACGCATTCTGACATTTTATTTCAATTAAATGCTGTAATGGCATCATAAAGCCAATGGACTGGATGTATAATTTTAATTTTACAACAGACAAGGTGATGAGACCACCATGAATCTTGGTTCATCCCTCTCCAGACGTAAATGGTCATATTCGTTCATCTGGAGGGAGGAAAGGTGGGGGGGAGGTCCTTGTGTGTTTAAGGTGAGTGCAAGGCAGATATTGGTACACATTCTTCAGGGTTTACACCGGTGTAAGTCTCTCTGGTGCTGATGATCACAGCAGAGAGAGAGAGAGAGCAAACAGGGGTCAGCTGAAAGAACATAGTAGGAACTACCTGACCATTGTAGCTCATATTATGAAAACAGTTTTGTACATTTTCTAAGCTACAGATCTATATTTAAAGTGGATCCTCACATGTTTTGTTCATCAAAGAGTGAAGCCATAGACCACGTATTGTTTTGAATGTCCATATGCGTACAATGTAATATTCATAGCAGGTTGTCATTAAAAATAGATGATGTATCTTCATTTATTTTTTATGATATAATTTATTTTATCTATGATCCAAATGGAAAAAAAATGTGATTATTTTGGCTAATTATCTAAGTGTTTGCACTTCCTTTTTCATCCCCAACGATTTCATGTTGCTGAAATTTATTGAAAAACGTTAAATCTTGATGATCAGTCTTGCTCTTTTATCTTAACTTTCCCTTTTGTGCATTTTGTTTTAGCAATTTAATTGGTTGTTAATGTCTTTTTTCCTTTTAAAAACTTTCTCATTACTTGATTAAAACTGGCTTTTAAGTGATATATTCTTTCTTTTGGTTTTTTAGCATTTTACCATCTCTTTTGCTAATTTTAAGTGAACTCTATTCTTTTTGTTATGTATGTTTATTCCTGATAATATTTGTGCTAATGATGAAAAATATAGCACATTAAAGCCGCAGCTCAAATCCTCATTGCCTTTTATAATGATGTTTAAAACATTTAGAACACATTTTGTTGTTTATTCAAACTTTTCAAAGGTTTTAATTCTGCTTTATTTGTTCAGATGAGAAAAATTCCAATTACTTTAATTCTAACTTGTTTTTGTGCAAGTTACTGTCTAATAAAAACAAGAGTTGATGTCAAAATATGAAGTGATGTGGAATCACAGGGAGGGATAATCATAAGTAATAATTTCTGTAGTTAATACAATTCAAAAACCCTAATAATAAAAAGAAATGGATGAATGTGAGGGTTTTCCTTGTTAATGACCTAAAACACAGCCACATCTTTATTTATATATTACATCTACATAATCTACATTATGACTAATAATATACAAATGATTGTATTGTTCCTGCCCATATTGATTGCATCAATTAAAAATTCACAACATAGATGGGGAAAATGCATGTGAACAAATGTGGAGGTGTAGGTTACAGTAACCTTAAGCTTATAAAAGGTATGTATGTAAAAGGGTGTGCTAACTGCCCTTTCTCCTCTGTGCCCAGAGCTACCAAACAAAATTTTGTTGTGCGAACACAAAATGGCAATAACCTTCTTATGAGTTTGCAAGATGCATCTGCAGTTTTTAGGCAATCAGAGTCAGGAAGACCATTATGTATTTGTTTTAACTGCTTGTTAATGCAAATACCTAAGCAGACAAATACTTGGAAACAACTCAGTGCATGGTGGCATGACAAAGACAAAGTGCTGAAGTTTAAATCTAGCATCAGAATTGGGAAGAAGATTTAGGAGACTTTGAACATGGAATGATTGTTGGACCCAGTCAGATTGGTTGGAGTATTTTAGAAACAACTGATCTGCTGGGATTTTCCCACATAACCATCTCTAGGGTTTAGAGAGAATGATCTGAAAAAGAGAAAATCTCCAGTGAGCAGCAGTTCTCTGAGAGAAAATGCCTTGTTGAAGTCACAGGTCAAAGGAGAAAGACGAGACTGCTTTAAGCTGATAGGAAGGCAGCAGTAATTCAAATAACTACCTATTACAACCAATGTATTCAGAGGAGTGTATCTGAACACACATTTATCCTTCAATTAAATGTGCTACAACAGCAGCAGAAGACTACACTGGGCTCACCAACATTTGACAATAGAAGATTGGAAAAACATTGCCTGCTTTAATGAGTCTCGGTTTCTACTGTGACATTCAGATGGCAGGGTAGGAATTTGGCATAAATAACATAAAAGCATGAATCCAGCCTGCCTCTTATTAATGGTTCAGGCTAGAGTTGGTGGTATAATGGTGTGGGGGATATTTCCTCGGCACGTTTTGGCCCTATTAGTACCAACTGAGCATCGCTTAAATGCCACAGCCTGAATGTTGTCTCTAACCATGTCTGTTCCTTTATGACCACAGTGTACCCATCTTGTGATGGCTGCTTCCAGCAGGATAACCCATCATGATACAAAGCTCAAATCATCTTAAACTGGTTTTTTGACCATGACAGTGGGCTTACTATACTCAAATGGCCTCCACAGTCACCAGATCTTAACCCCTGGGATATGGTGGAACGGGAGGTGAAGCCAACAAATCTGCTCCAACTGTGTGATGTCATGCCAGTATGGATCTCTGAGGAATGTTTCCAACACTGTGTTGAATCTATGCTATGAAGAATTAGGGGAGTTCTGAAGGCCAAAGGACCACCAATTAACATCCGTGTTCATGTCTCTAAAATACATATATCGCTGAATAGACAGAGTTGATAGTAGGATAGCATAGAGGAAGCTGCTGAGCTCCAACAGAAACCATCTTCTCTCATCTAAAGATTGCAAAGAAGAACCTTTACCCTTGACGCCTCTACTGGGAAAATGTTTTGAGGACTTATGAAACAGCTGAATTATTTGGGAACGCTAGGCAGCACTATGTCTGAACCTTTGGAAGCATCATTCCAAAGGTGATGCACAGTTGAGAGAGCATTACAATTTTCTGCTTTTCTGCCTCTGGGCCTGGGCATTTTGGCATCGTCACAGCGAAAATGAACTCCCACACTTAAAACAATATATTAAAGGATACTGTCATGATGCCAGGCGATGCAAGCGTAAGCGTAAAATGACCCCAAACATTAAAGTAAATCTACAGAATAACTTGAAACAGGGCAAACAACAGAAAGAAAATCCACCTTTTGGAGTGGCCCCATCAGGGACCTTAATCCAACTGAGAAGCTGTGGAATCAAAAGAAAACAGTTCATGCCAAAAAATACGGCTGAATAGAAGAGGTTATTTAAGGAAGATCGGTCCAAAATGGCTTCTGAACAATATGCAAGTCTGATCTTGCAGTTATAGAATGGGCCACCTGTTTGATGACTCAAAACGAGATTTGACCAGGTATTAAATCAAAGGGTTAATTTATTGTTATTATTATTATTTTTAAATATTGTGAATATTTAATGTTAAATAAAGGAACTCATATTTGTATGTTACTATATAAGCTTAAGCCCATGTGGATGTCTGTATTTGTGACTTAGATAAAGAACACAATGTATACTTTTTACACCTAAAAAAATGCTGAAAATAGTAAAACAAAAAGAATAAATGCAAGAAAAAAAATTTTGCTGTGGGAGAAGAGAGGGAAAAAAAACTCCAGGTGTGATAATACCCCGAGGAAACTGGCCTAGTGCAACTGGGATCGTTTACTCACTAAACTCAGCTTCAGTCTGACTGGCTGAATGCACAGTGTGAGGTCAGCCTTTCTACACAGATGCTATCAGACACGCTGAGAGGTACAAGGCTGACAATCACGTTTTTTTGCAATAGATAACAGGTGGGAGCAACCTGTGTGTATGTGTTTTGGGAGAAATGGAGTAAACACATACCTCTCTGGACTGCCGTGGAGTACTTCCAAGCTTCACGCCTGGAGAGAGAAGAGAAAAAAGACAAGAAAATCAGTGCTTAGGCAAACAACATGTATTTTTGTCCTCATAGAAGAAGCTGGGAACCTCAAATACACCTCAGACAACCTCCAATAATTTAGTGCTTCTGTTCAGTTAGCACATCTTTCATCCCGAGCAAACTAACACTGCTTTACCGATCCAAAGAGGTAGGATAGGTAATATTATCTGAGTAATGAGTTGCCACCAAGCATGAATAGTTGGCAAATGAGCTGCGCTCCATGTAATAAGCCCTTTTCAGTGAAATGTGGGAAAAAAAACCCCTAAACAAATAAAACTGAACTTTAACTGAAAATGAGAGATCCAAAAAACCAACAAAGCAAAGTAAAAAAAAAAGTTTAAAAAAAAAGGTCAATTACAAACCAGAAGAGAGAATGACACAAACTGAAAGATACATTTTGTTGAAATTCTAGAAATCAACAGGAGAGTGATGGAGACATATAGACTGGTTATGTGGCAGCCTTGGTGACAGGTGGGATGTGTATTGGCAGATGTGCAGCAGCAGGACAGACGATGCGTTTAGTGGTCTGTCTCCAGCTGGACATCTCTTTTTCCTTAGGTACCCCACCCCTCACCTCACTCCCTTTCCCACCCCTCCCACCTGATATGTAATCAGGCTGACAGCTCTGAATGGGGCTGCATGGCTGCTGATGGGGTGAGCGAAGACACCTCTGCCTGAGTGGCTTGTCACTTCCAATATGAGGATGGAAGTGATAGGAACCTGCATGGGGGTGGGGGTGGGTGGGGGTGGGGGGCTGAAGATGCAGGCCACAACCTTTCCTAAGTGATGAGATGTGCAGAGCCCTATCTCACACATCTCACACTTAAACACGCCTCAGTGGGGATAGAATAAAACATGTTGCCTAGATGCAGTGTTGTTTTAGATTAGTATGCACTAGAGAGCTCTCTGTTGCTGTCTGGCTCTGTGTTGAATCTTTGTCTTCATTCTTCTGAATGAGACACTGGAGGAAGAGGCTAAGGAGGAAAAAGAAGAGTGGTGGACCAGAGAGGCGGCATGTGACATTTCCTGATCGTGTTTGGGTGCTGCCAAAACATTTGATCACTTAACACTAAAAAGAGCAGGATGGGCATCTCGAATTTCACTTTATATTGAAAGACGAACATATAAATATTTATCGTAACACACGCAAATATTATTGTCAGGCAGACACATCCTAGCACAAAAATAGCAACGGTCTTTGAGAGTCTGTTGTTCTAAAAAGTGAGCCCCTGGTAGCACCGAGCATCTTGTCAAGACACATGCGTGGTTATCGATCTTGAAAACCCCATCAAGGGAGTAATTGAAATCTCCAAAGGTTTAATTGGTTCCTTCTAGGAGGTGTTTTGTCTGGCTGTTGATACATATTTGTCCAAGCTTGTGATGCGATGACTACATCACCTTCCTGTTTCGTGCTGCACACTCAGTCTGAGAGAAAATGTTAAACCTCTCATTGTATTGTTTTAGTGAATCATTAACAGAACTGTGAGGCGATAAGATAAGGTATGGGAAATTCTTATGATACATAATTATGACACTAATAACATTTTTAATATTGCTCCCTTATTTATATAATTTGTTCTGCAAAGGCAAAGGCTGGAGAAACATGAAAAATGAAGTGAAACAAGGCATTTAAGCCTAATGCCTAGAAATGAGCATGAAGGATAATTTGTTGTCATGTTCAGCACTTGTGAGTTGTTGAAATTGATTTGAAAATGAATCTGACATGGCTTGATTTGATTAAAATGCTGTTGCAAAGAGGGTTTGAATTTCAGTGCTGAAAATGCAATTCTCTCAAGTTGGGAGTCAAAATTACATTTCAAGAGGAAAAACATTTTCCCATGACAGCGTATAACAGAAACAAGTAATATGACATTGTAAACAGGATTTCAGGAGGATTTGTAAACATCATTTATCTTTGTAGTATGTATTTGGTTGTGGCTAGTAGTTGCTGTTTGATTGCAATTTCACACTCAGTAAATTCTACTCAGTATAACTAAGCTATTGATTTTAACTCCTGTGCAGTGAAACAGTAATTGATAATTGTGATACATTTAATGCACCCTTTAAAATTCACATATAGATATAAAAGCTTCAGTTGATGCCCATCCTTTTTTATCTCCCAGAAGTTATATTAACTAATCTGATGAATCCAGAGGTCAAAACTGTATCTGGATTTGTTAATGTATACTGTGTCATTCACAAAAGGGACTTGCTACAGCAGTACCACATGCAGGATAAATGCTTCAATAGGAAATTCTATACTGGGGAGAAAAAGTCAACCAATAAAGTTAAGGTTGTTTTTACACCCAGATATTAAATGTCACTTTCTGGTAGCTCTCCTTTTGAAGCTCTAAAGTAAGCAAGTCTACATGCAAGATATGGCATTTATAGCAGAGATCAAAAGAAGTCCTGTGTTAAGCTTTGCTTTGATTTTCAGGTATTTGACTGTAATTTTTTTGATGATAGAGAACTATTTAATAGCACAATCTCCTTTTGAGTCTTGTCCTCTGTTGCCCTCTAAAATAACCTTGAGCCGACACCTCTTTTTCACAGACAAAGCCATGAATATTCATGCAGACAACCCAGCATTACTGCAAGGATCCACATAAGCAAAGGCCACATCATTAGCAGATCCATTATCATCCTTCCCTCTCAGATATCCTTATGCAACTCTCTAACAGAGACATACATCAAAGATTATCTTTTTCCCTGTCACTGCCACCAAGGAGGAGCAAAGGACAAAAACAATGCGAAATAATGAGCTTGTTAAGTGAAGGATTGTGGCCCTATGTTCTGGAAGAACTTGTTAAATGCCTGTTTTTAACTAGTGAAGGGCCAGGAGGGTGCTAAAAGCCAGACAAGGCGTGCCCTTCTCCAGCCTACAATTCAGACTAGTGATGCTGCACCACTATAAACCTTTCATTAGTCATTCAGCACACTAAGGCACTGTGACCCCAACCAGCTGCACTCCTCTCTCTCTCCCAACAAACCACCCACACCTGCACTCTGCACACACGCTCCTCCTCCACTTGACTCTGTGTGGGAATACAAGGCTCTGGTATGCTGGAAAAACGCTTGAGAATGGTGGTATTAGGCTTTGAGCTCTGGTCCATTGATGTTTTAACTTGTTGTGGTAAGAGATAAAACGATGTTTAAAATCCTCCAGGACTGGGCCAGAGAGAGCAGCTGCTTGGGGGGAGGAGGAGGTGATGGGTGAGCAATCAGTGAAGCGAGATTAAAGATGTGCTTGCAGAGACTCTCTAAAGACCAAACACAGACCATCTAGAATTTGTGTGCCTTGTCATCTGAAGATTAGCTTGTGAGAGGAAGCCACACAAAGCACAGGTTTGGCAAAAAATGAATCAGTAACAGATTTCTAATCCAACCAATGACAACATACTGTAAATGAAGAACACACACACACACGACAAATGATTTCCTCTAGTTTAGTGATACAAACCACGTTCTCTTTTAATAACAACATCTAAAAACTTTCAGTATGAGTCCTACAGGAGGACATTACACAGAAATTTAGCCTGTCTGAAAAACTGATTTGAAACTATATTATCATGGTCATTTTATGCCTTTATATAGAAATCAAGGAAATGTGGTCGACAATGACACATCAGTGATATAAAGATCCCATAAAACTAAACAAGAAGCAAAGGGTATGTTTGTGTGGGAAGCACACTACTAATGTCGACAACTGGTCTGAAGCTTTGACATAGCTGACTTAAAAAAAAAAATATATCTATATATAAAATAAATAAAAACAAAACCAACAAAAAACATGTCATTTCACCTCATAAAACAAATAAAACAAAGGAAGTGCCAGAGCATCACCTTCTGTTGGACTCAACAATTCATAGCCAGTCTCCTAGGCTTTTATTGTAGCGGTTTTTATTTTTTCTTTATATGTGTTTGTAGTTTTCATTACTGTGAAAATCTGACGAGCTGGTGATTTCAGTTTTCCCGGTTGAGCATTGTGTGGGTAGCATGGTAGTAACATTTTAAACTCCTTTTCCTCCAATTTTAACCTGTGAAATATAAAGCCAGTCAAAATGTGGAACATTGTCTCAACATGTAGGTCAAGGGACAGAGGATAAAAATGTTTTACAGTGCCAAATAAAGTGGGACACTATAAAAACAACAGACTCACATATTGTACGTCATGGTCTGTGTCTTAACTGCTAAACTAAAAAGACTCCACATGAAAGCAGTAGGACTAAAAACAATGAGGATAAATTCTATTTCCAACAATTTTAATGAGTTTGTTTTTATACAAAAAAATCCCAAAACAAAACAAAAAGGAATCTTTAAGACTGACAGAAATGATGATTTAATTTATATCGTTATATAGAGAAATATTGACTGAAGTGAAAAATTATGATAAGATTTTTTTCCATATTGCCCAGTTCTGGGTCCAGGTCACAGAGACAGCTAAGCAGAAAAACAGACCTTTCTCTCCTCAGCTAACGGCTCTAAATCTTATACAAGCCAACAGAGATGACGCTCTGTCCCTGAAGCCACTATAGGCAGCTGAAGGTCAAATGGTGAGGGCACCCGCCTCCAACTGCTGAATGATCGACAAAGCTCCTCCTGCGGGTGCTGGGCCCACTGGAGGGTATACATAGACTTTACCTCCCCCAAGGACCACAAAAAAACAACACAATCATGAACACAACACAATCGTGTTTAACATAATAAAGAAAGCCTTTGTGAAACAGATTTAATGGAGACAGTGCCACTGTGGTCTGCCAATAATGGCACAAAATATATGTTTAGTGGTCTAAAAGAATGTCTCAACAGATAAAAACATCAGAAGATGCCATTCTTTTGGATGGAAATATCTGTCAAGTTGCTTCTTATTGTCATGGTCCTTGGATTTTTTTTTTTTTTTGTTATTGGTTTGGGGTTTTGAATTCTTTGGGAATTTGAGTTTGAGTTTGTTTGGATTTTTCTTCTGGTTTTGGAGGTTTTGATTGACATGGTTGTTAGGTTTTTTTTTTAAACTGTCTTTTTAGTATATTTGAGTTTTTTTTTTGCTCTGATATATTTGAGTCTCTTTATTTTCTTTATTGTATTCTTTATTCAGCTGTTATTATGGTTTTCCTCTGTTTGTCTTTCTTTTTTGCCTTCATCCACCACTATTCTCTTATTTCTGTCTTAAGTGTCTTAAGAGTGAGTGTTCGTGCATCCGTGTTCATTTTGATTCTTTTGAATGTATTTTTTTTTTTTTTTAGCTTTGATAGTGGGTTGTTTCTTGTTTCTAGTTTTGGATTTTATATCTTTGTATGTCTGGATTTCCTTCACCTGTGGCTCACTCTCCTTCTGTTTAAATCCCCAAATAATCCTTAGTCTATAATTCTCTGCCATTATTCTTTGCCACAGCACCTGTTGTGGTTTTCCATGTCTTACCCCTCGACCATCTGAATTGGACTTTTGTCACTTTTTGGACTTTGGTTTTTACTAAAATAAAAGACTCATCTTTAATTGCGCATTCAGCCTGTGGTGTTCTGAATTTGGGTTCACTACACATTTAACATTGACACTTAGAGACATTAACAGCAACAAAAATGTTCCATTTTTGTTTCTTTTAAACAAAAAAAGCTCCTGAATCATTGAAAGGTTATATGGCGTCAGAGTTGAAATAGCTCAAGAGCCATCTTCATAGACCAGATGACAAAGTTTAATTATTGTTGCAGTTTTGCAGGGTCGTATCTTCTTTTGTATTACATTATTTGGCACTTCACTTATTTTCTTTGTGTCCTAATTGTGCTATTTTAGCCTTTATTGTTTGTACTTTGTTTCCAGTGTAGGATAATCACGAGATTCAGGGTCTGTAATTTTTGCTTTGACTTCTCTCAGCTTTGTTGGAAGTCCTTCTCTTCAAAAGGTTATCGAAAGCTTTGATTTGTTAAAGTTGCTTGATTGACACTTGTTGATATTACCGTGATGCTGATAATAATGCCATGATCTTCTGACTTCCTTGGCCATTTTAACTGCTCTTCAAAGGGCTCATACAAGGATTTACAGAGTTAGTTCATCAATTACATGTTGTTTACAATGCCACATGAAGGCTTCCCTTCCACAACTGACCGAAATCAAGGTCAGCTTCTGCGAGGCCTTGTATATCATCAGGAATGTGCTCTCTCATCAACTGAAATTCGAATGAAAATGATGACACTCCCTCCAACTCCCAGCCATGTTAAATCATTGTGCCATTCATGTACCGTAAATAACACATGGTTTGGCTCATAATTGTCAACGGCAGAATACAGACTCAGCATACAAAGTCTCAATCAACATTCAGTGAGATGAAACCCAAGCTCCGCTATAACGTGAGGCTGCGGTGCTACGCTGACATCTTTGCACTATTTTAATGGCACTTTCTGCTCTGAGGCAGTGCGCCTGCACAGCTTGTGTACTTTTGCTTTGATCATATTGCCCCAGTATGAGTTTATGACTGGGTTAAAAATGCCACTCTGGGAAGTAGCAAGTTGTATTAAGAGTATTTTTTTTTTTTTATTCTGAATTCCAGTTCGATTTTATTGATTATTTGGAAGCTGGAACTAAAGGCTGTAATTTACTTTATGCTATTAAAATTATTTTGAGTTGTCAACGGAGGACCCTAATCTTTTTTTTTGTTCTTTTTTACTCTAAACTGATACACTGTTTAGCACTTTAGGAGTAAAACTGCTCATACAGATCCCAAATAATATCATACTGAATTTAATGATAAAGAGAAGCTGTCTCTGTGGGGCAGTGGTAATATATATAAATATGATATGCTTCAGTCTCAGGCTTCTTTTTCTGTGCAATCTTCAGATTCTTTTCTCATGCTGTTAACTCAGGCACAGAACACAGCAGGAGGGGAAATAATGAACTAGGAAGATGGGATGCTGCTGAACGGGGGTATCAAATATAGCACTGATTACCGTTATGACAATTCTTTTTGACAACAATATATTCTCAGAGTCGATCCTACTTAGGGTGCTTTCAAGGTTAGAAGATGCAAAAGCTTCCTAGGGCAGATTTCCATGGAAACGGAGAGCCAGTGAGCTGTGTGTGGGGGTGTGGTGGGAGGCGGCTTGTTTTAATACCGTGTAGAGAAAAGGGCCTGGCAGCTTGCGTGAGGAGGGATGTGTAAACAAATGCTACCTGTCAGCTGCAAGCTCAGGGTTAAGTGAATTATCTGGGCCGAGACAAGCTGCAAAGCGGCTTTAATTGGCACATATCTTATTTAGATGCTGCAGAGCTCTTGAACTATAGGCACAGTGCACACACTGCAGTACTCTCTTTATGAACTCCCTTGCCAATGGCAATAGGATGCCTATGGGATACAAACATAGTAAGCATTTTTTTTAGAATCCTGAAATTTCGTTAAAATTTCCGTGAAGTCCTTTGTGCCGTCCTGAAAGTTAAACAGGAATGGTTAGATAAAGAAAAGGATTCCCGTGATGATTATAACAAGACAACCTTTATACAGGACTTCACCATAATCTCTATATAAGATATTTGGACAATGACAAAATTTGCAGTTTTTCTTCTGCAAATGAAAAGAGTGGATTTTAACTCAAACAGCAAGAACATAATTGAAGTGTAGACTTTTAGCTTTAATTGAATTAGTTAAAAAAAAATCTTGCATTAACTGCATTAACTTGCATTAACTGTTTAGAAATTACAGATATTGCAGTATATAATTCCTCAATTTCAGAGGCTCAGAAGTATTTATAAATATAAGGATTCTTTACTATACTTGGTAGAAAATCCTTTGCAGTCAATGACTGCTTAAAGTCTAGAACCAAAGGACATGACCAAATGCTGAATTTTCTCACCTGAGATGCTCTGCCGGGTCTTTAGAGCTGTTACCGTCAGTTGCTGCTTGTTCGTGACATTCTCTGCCAAAACAGAAGTTTTGTCTTCAGTAACTGGCCATTAAAGAATACTCTATTTTTCTGTGTTGAAATACTCTTGGGTTGCTTTTGCGGTTTGCTTTGGGTCATTATCTTTCCCTGTAGAGGTCATTTAAATTAAATGGTTTCCTGGCACTGACCTGACTTTTAAGCATAGTCCACAATTTTCAATAGTGTTAAGGTTTGTGTCGTGGTCCTGGGTCGGTGACCCAGCGCTTTAAGTTTATTATTATCATTTTCTAGTTTATTCTGATTTTGTATTAGTTCTTTGGGTTTGGTCGTCGTGTTTATTATCCCTACCTGTGTCTTCCCTCTGTGCTCCGTTCGGGTCCCCGCGTTTGTGTTGTAAAATAGTCCGTGTGTTTCCTGCTTTACTTTGTAGGTCTGTGTCTCATTATGTCCATTAGTTCCAGCTGTGTCCCCTCCTGTGTGCCATTTCCTGATTACCTGATGTGTGTATTTATACTGTGTGTCTGCCTGTGCTCCTGGTCGCGTCGTCTGTGTTTCCCAGTGAATTCTCTGTGTTACTCGGTGTTAATTCAGTGTTTCTCCGCGTCTCTCTGCCCAGCCTTCTTCATCGGCCATCTCTGTATATCTCTCGGTGTCATTATGTTATCTGGTTTGTTTGTTAGTTTTGCCCAGTTTAGGTTTATGTTCAGTTCTGCCCTCACCTTTGTTATTTTTCACTGTAAATAAAGCTCCACTCGCATCTCCACTGCCATCTGCATCTTGGATCCTCATTCATTCAACCACACGACTGCCACCCCAGCCGTGACAGTTTGGCGCTTGGAAATGCCATTCCAGAACTCCAAAACCAGCTTTGATGTGTTTAGAGTCATTGTAATGTGTCAGCTGTCTAGCTGTTGAGTCTGACCATAAGATTTTCCTCCAGAAGGCATTTGGCTTGTCCATGTGGACAGCTGCAAATTTCAGTTAAGCTTGAGGGTCTCGACTTTGGAGCAGGGTTTTTTTTTTCTTGGTTGGCACCCTCTCAGTCCACGACAATGTAAAACTCTGCCTTTTTTTTTTTTTTTTTTTTAGAAGAAAATACCCTCTTTCTCATATGAGACCTCTGTAAACACTGAAGTTACTTAGTGTTAAATTCATTAGAATCTTAAAATGAGTTTAAGGCTTCATTATTTTTTCCCCCAAAACTTATTTAATACAGCATGAAGTTCTTCTTGCAAATTAAAGTAGACTGTAAAAGTCAAATTCTAAACTAAAATTCTACCATGTGTGGAGATGACTCCAACGGCGCACCTTCTGTTACAAATATTTAGAATATGCAGATGACACGGGGAGTCCTCATTAACTCTGTTGTGGCCTATCAGGAAATCAATTATGGGTTTTCTTTCCTTCCTGTACCTCATGGTCATGAAAACAAAGGAAATGCTGATCAGCTCCCCGTCTACAAACCCGTGTTCTATCATTCACATCACAAATTCACCTTAAAAAGTGACCTCATTTACAGCAATCTGAAATAACCTCTGTTACGACCCGGCTCAAAGCCGCAACATAAAAGAAGATGAATACCAGGTTGTGGGTGAGAAGAGGCTTTATCTTAAAATGGACAACCAGGTTGGCTAAAAATGGCTGGTGCCACTAAGGCAAACACAACAAAAGAGATGGACAAAATGGTGAACGGCGAACTAAACTATACTGGGAAAACTAAACTACTGACCCTGAACAGAAACACAAACCTGAACACGAATAACGGCGAGCAGAAAACAGATGACGGTTGGGCAGCAGGATTAAATCATCTGTAAACAAAGTACAGCCCTAAATCCTGTATACCATAAAGTCAGACGTTGTGTAAAGTAAATGTATTTACTTATTTGCTGAGGTTAGAATCACAAGCAGAAACACATTCTTAAAATTTGACACACAGTTGACCAAGACTTGCTCTTCCCACTCATATTTGTTGGGATATAGCATCTTCTGCCCTTTGTGGAAAGCATGCACAATTTTCACTTCACTCTTCTACTCTGCCTCCTGCTTATAAAGGACAATCACGTACAGAAGGACCTGCATCAGCAAAAGCTTTATTTCCCTTATCCCCACTTCATGTTACATTCAAATAAATAAATACACAGCAAACAAGATCTCCAAAACATTTTAGAACTTGCATATTCAGCTAGTTTGGGCACATCACTTAAACATGGGAAAAGATATTGTTTCCGTACACTGTTGGACCATGGACAGCTCCTGGTGCTGAAACAGAGGCTTGCTTTTCCTGAGAGGAAACTTTACCTGAATAGGAAACTATTAGCTAAAATTGGAACTGGATATACAGACAGACAAACTGTGTTGCCCTCAGTTTTCATGATCCACCATATTTTTTTCTTCCTGATGGCTCTTAATAAAGAAGAGGTGATGGCTTCGACTGCTTGCTTCAAACAAATACAAAGTACTCAGACCATAATTGCGTACCCTTAGTGGAATATTTTTATTTTTACAAACTCATTTACAGCTTTGTGCACTAGCTCTGAGAGGGATTAGATCACACGCTTGATGACCCCTTTTAAGTTTTTCCACCCATATTTTTCATTTCTTCTAGATTAAAGTCAAAGCGTAATCCTTTTATCACGACCTGTTGGTACACTAGTGGCGTGCTGAGGTGCTGTGATCAGATGCTGCTATGTCTTCGTTAAGCCTCTGTGCTCCCCTGTTCACCTCTATTTGCAGTGAGATTGGGAACTGGAATTGGCCCTGTCACTGTTTACGCTGGCCTCTCATTTGAGTTAGCTTCACGTTCTCTTACACACCCCTTGTTTTGCTGTCAGAGCACTACTGATTACAGCTGGGACTGATGAGTCCAGACATGTGAGTAAAGCACAGGGACCTTGGCTGAATACTAAGTGAATATTTAGGGGGCTGCCTCAACATATTGGTAGATCAGCAGCTTTGGTATTCGCCCTGTGCCTACAGTTTATGTCCATACATCATACCGTCATGAAAAAAGATAAAAAAAAAAAAATCCTGAACCAAGTGCAATCATTAAAATCCCACTAAGATCTTGCCCTGATAATTTATATGCCTTATTACACTAAAATACATTAAAACTTCACAAAATTTGTAATAACAACAAATGCATTAAATGCAACTAAAACTAAAAATTAGATGATAATAATTTAATGCAGTGTTTGATTTGTATGCTGTAGTCAGACAAAGGATTCATGCAGAGAAAATCCACAGATTTTAAAATTTACACAGCTACTCTGGCCAATATTATTGCTTTTCTGAAATAACTTTCGCTCTATTGAACTAGATTACTTTCACTATGACACATAATTGTAATTATTTGGAAAGACAGAAAATTATGACCTGGGGCAAATTTTAGCTGCTAACATTTTTAGCATAGTTCAGCAGTGAACGGTTGGGACTTCACTTTTTAGTGATCTTGTAGTTGCGATTGTTTTGTCCACGACAACCTACGAGCTAAAGATTACATCACAGCCTTGTAAGGCTGGTCAGCATGCAGTAATTTGAATGAAATCACAGGGTTGTAAGAACATTCCTTTAGAATCGCATATTGTGCTGCTAACAATGACCTTTATCCCTCCCCACTACTTCAGAGAAACATGTAATTGGAGTTGGGAAAGCAGCTTAAGAGTCTTGACACTAAAGTGTAAACAGCTCAGATTGATTAACTGTCATAAGAAAACATGCATTATGAGGTGGGAATAGCAGGACCGTCACCTGGGTTTATGCCTCCAGGAAACCTTATTTCTCCATCAGTCATTCTTAAGCCATCCATTCTTAAAGGTTAGTCTACCAGCTCACCTTTGGGCTTCAGCCACCCCACAAATAAGAACATTCCAGGCCTTCACAGGAACTCCTGATTAGCTTCAAGCACTTTCCTGTTTTCCTGTTATTGGCTTCAGTTTTCCACTGCATCCATTCCATTATTATTCTTTCCCCTGCAGATGCTGATCCTTTATTCTGCCCTCCCCTAAGTGTTTTATCTCCTCTCTTCCATTGACTCCCCTCCCTTCCTCTTTAGTGCATCACCTCTAGCTTCCAGACTCCAACCTATAATTTCCTCTTTCGCCTCTCTATGCCCTTTGTGCTGCACTCCAGCTACATTCACGATAACCGGTAAAAAAAGCAAAATAGCACCAAACAATAAACAGAACCACAGACCTACAACTTTTGTATAGCTAGAGCTACAACTGTTACAGCAGCAGATTTCTCACTTTGTTCAGTCCTGCACAGATAATGAAAATAAAAGTTCCCTTCGTAAATGCATTTCTTCCACAGAGGCCTGTAGTCTCACAGTGCTCTGTGTAGTTGGGCTCTGACAGGCAGTGAAGTGTATGTGAACATCTGAGCAGAGCAGCACTTACTCAGGCCCTCACAGCTCTGTGCTAAAGAGAGGTGTGTATGTGTGTATGAAAATGCTGCAAAGGGCTGTCACATTGACTGACTGACACTCCCTTATGCCTGAAATAACTCTTACACACGTCAGGTGGATGTTGCCCCAAGGTCCCTGGAGCTCAGATGTCATTTAAGAAACGCAGCCTACATACTGCCGACTACCAACCCACTGCTGTGCCTATTGAGGAGAAAACAAAACAAGAACTAAAGCGGCACTGCTGGGGCAAATTCTAAGACTAGATAAGACCAAAAATTGCTGAAAATGTGCAGCTAATCTGTCATTGCTTATGCAATTTCTTTTTCTTTTTTTCTTTTTTTCTTTTTTAACACCAAAACTCTGAAATGACTGATACACTGCTTCAGGATGTTTTGCATGCCACACTTAGGTTTGTGTTCTCCAGTGCAGGGATCCAAACTAGCATTATGTTCACATCATCTGTCTAAGCCTCTGCTCTTTGCTCTGTACTGCCTACTGCACCAATAAGCAGAAGCAATACAAAAAATCTTCCTGTCATGAATCTGACACCTAGCAGCTGACTGCAAAACATTGCCGAGTAAACCACTATGGAGTATGAATTCAGTTTGCAAGCATTTTATATTTTATTTCTTTCTTTTGCTTTCCATGCAAAGCACCAGGCCAGGTATTCAAATATACAGTCTTGCTCTGACAATTTGCTGAAAACCATCCATAGGAAAACATCTTCGATCCAACAGTACACTCCTGGTCTCAGACTGAGTCTGTCTGATTACCTGGTTTCAGCATTTAAAATACTCATTGAGCCCCAAGCCCTCCCTCGTTCTGCTATCTCAGACTCCTTTCTTCTCCCTGTCAGGGAAAATGCCAGAGAGGTGCAGTGAGAGCCGTGCTCTGCTCCCAGCACTGGTAATTTGACAGCGAGCAGAGAGGGTGCAGAATAATTGGAATAGCATTTGCGTGTCAATGTGACACTGACGAAAAGAGCTCAACATTTAACGTCAGAGGAAAAAGGGAAAGTCAGAGATTCCTGGAATAGATTTCACAAGTTGTCTAGAAGTAGTGGGTTAATCAGACAAACTAGACAACTGGCCTTTTGTCAGAGCTGTTTGTGTCTGATGCTCTGAGAGAACAGACTGGAGCAACAGCAAATGATGATTCTGGCCAAACAGTGGTCTTGTGAACAACAAGCCAATTCTGGCCAGAGTTGGGAATTGGTGATGGTTTTAATTGGACTCAACTCAGTGGGACAGATGCATTCAGAGACAGTTGGATGATATGACTGGCAGCTTTCATGGAGTGATATTTTTCCGAGTGATGTGTCACATAAATTTCAGCAACAATGGTGCTTTCGTACAATTTAGACAATAGAGGCTGGCAAGTTGAAGAGACATATTCATTTTTCTGAGCCTGACTTTGTGTTCCACTTCCTGTAAGAAAGGTCTACATGAAAAGCTCATTGCGTAACTTATCATCAAGAGGAAGACAAAACTTTACGACTACAGGTTACAGCTCATAGGATGGTGCTGGCTTTCCAGGGAGGACAACTTTTTGTCCCTCTTGTCATACTGGCTGCTGCTGCCAGTCTTGGAACTGTGGGACAGCAGTGTAATGAGCAGGATTACCAAGGGAGACTGGCAGGAATAGTATGGTATCAAAGGAAATCCAGTCAGTGAGGGATATTCAGACAGCAGTCCCATTCTTTTATTCATTGCCTGCGTGCCCAGAATGACTCAGCTCACTCTCCTGCTGTCAAACCCTGTCATTATCCATTAGTGTGTTTCTGTCTCGCCAGGGACCGCCCACTGCTACCGCTGGCATGCACGAGAAGGTGAATTAATGTTTGTGTGTGCGTGTGTATACGTTATGATCAGGTGCACATATATAGTATGGTGTGTAGTCATTTGTGCTTGTTCACTCTGTGTACACACCTGAGGTTAGAGTTTGCCCTCGAGACTGCTGGTAGTGGGCAGGTTTTCTGCCACGATTGTTGTAACACCGAGACTTTGCTAAGCGGTATCAAAGCCTTCATTAAGACTATTCAGAGAGATGGAAAAGATAGATACCCTGCATGTGTGTGTGTTTATTATTTTTAACAATGCCATGCATAACTTCTATATTTAGCATTTCTGCCCTTACATAAGGAAAGTGTTGTTAATTAAATCCTGACTAAGTGCTCTGACAAGTGGGGCAGCTATCCCACCTTGGCTTTGTCTAAATTGGATGGGTAGGAGCCAGAGAAAAAAAAACAATCAACCAAACTAAAAACTAAAGAAAACAAAACAAAAAACTGAAAACAAACATAAAAAACATCTATTAAGTTATAACAACACAAAACAAAATTTTGTGTTGTTATAACTTAATACATTGAAAATTCAAGTCATTTTTTGTCAATTTTTAGTTATATTCTTAGAATGGAAGCTAATTACTAGGTCCCATAGAATTTGTCCTCAGCAATCAAAGTTTTTCTATCTGTATGACAGACATTGTGTCACCTATCTACCTTAGGAAGTTTGGTACAGTTCCTGCATCCATTTCTATATAACTTAAAAGTATATGTATAATCTATCCTAATTGGCAAGGTGGAAATCTGTGCAAGCTCTGTCACAACAACCTTTATTAAACTGCAGATGGTTCTTAAATTTCATAACATGTAGGTAGAGTATATCCAACTTTTTTTATGTTGCCCTGTTTGTGACCACTATTTAAAACATGTTTGCAAGTTATTTAAATGTCCAGTGCCACTATTGCTGGGAGTGCTGAGGCATGCTGTATCATTGTATGTAATATACACAAAGGCAAATTTCTGCAAGGCCAGATTGCTGAAATTGTAGTAGCAGAAAAAAAAAAAGCAATTTCGTTTCATCTTGCTGTACAGGAAAAAAACTGATTCATCGAGAAATGCACTCATGAGAATTGCAATTCTGTCAAGTTGCAATTTCATGTACCCATGTGAAACTTCAGTTTGTGTTGTGACTATATGATGTAAGGGTGTGTGTGTGTGTGTGTGTGTGTGCATTTGCGTGTGTGTGTGTGTGTGTGTGTGTGCATTTGTGTTTGTGGGTGTGTGTGTGTGTGTGAGAGATAAGAAGGCTAAGGAGGCTGGGCCTTAGGCGTTCCTCCTCTCCTCTCTGCTGTGTTCCCTGAGGAGGGCAGGCAACGGGCCAGAGCTGGCAGGCAGGTAGAGATCCAGATAAGACGGACGGAAAGAGAGAAGGGGATGTGTGCATCAGTGCGTGTGTGTGCACGTGTAAGTCAAGGTGGGAGGGCAAACCTATATCTTGTCAGAGAGAAAAAAAGAAGAGTAAAATCTGATGAGGGAAAGTCAGGAAGAAAGAAAAGTAATGGAGGAGAAAAAACCGACACACGCAAACACACACATACATGAAGGCACACACATAGAGAAGTGAGACAGATATGATAGAAAAAAGCAAAAAAAAAGTCTTGACAGGTAACAGAGGATCAAGGAAAAGAGAGCGATGGAGTGAGGCTGAGATGTAATAGAAAAAGGGACAGAGACAGAGTGATGGAATCAAAGGGTGAGAGACAAAAGGGAAAGAAAGTGAAGAAAGAAACTAGCAGAGAAAGAGAAAGAGAGCATAACTGAAATGGAGCGAGGGAGTTTCATGTCAGTAGTGAATTCTTTCAGGCCTTCTGTGTCCAGCTAAGCAGAAAGTCAACTTTTGCCATCTGTAACACACAACCTCAACGCAACACCAGTGATGGTGTGATCCCTTTTTTCAGTGAAAAGTAGAGCTATATGAGTAAGTACATTTATTTTGATAACTCCAAATCTGTCATCTAATTAGCTACTGGCTGATTACAGTCAGAAATAAAGTGGAGGGTATATTAAATTCCTGCACCCTGACTGTGAGGAGTGAACAATATCATCATTGGAAACGATGATACCTATACACTGAACCAACAGTTTTCTAGATGACGTATTTCAAACTGGGCTGAGTAAAAGAAGGAAACTCAATGCAATAAATAATGCCACTAATTACTTTACATTAAGTACAGTTACTGAAGTGGTGAAATGCTTTCTACACACACACATATCCACATGGATACATAGACATGCACTTAAAACTCTTGCCAGTTGTCTTGTGTTTTATTATTAATCAGCACCTCACATCATGTGTGTCATGTTTTTACAAATCTCTAGTGCATATGTGCTTCCAACCATATTAAGAGTGACAAAAAATGAGCTCAATATATTCATTTAGTCTTTATAAACTAGGAAAATTAAGAAAATTGTGTAATTCACAAATCTCACTCTAACTTCCAAAAGTTTCCTCAAATTTAATTTCTTACATAATGCATGTTCAAAGGATAAATCATCAACCTATTAAACTACTTGCTGAGAGATTATAAATGAAGGAATTGTTTTTTTATTTTCTATTTTTCCTGAAAATGACATTCACAGATGTGCATTTCCCACAATTCAGATTTTTTTTTAATACTCTTAATTATTATCTTTAGTTGTACGTTTCTCTTGTTTTGTTTTGTTTCTGTTATGTCCACTGACTTCTGTCTTTTTTGAAACAGAGCTGTCTGTCTCCAATGTGTTTCAGGTTTATTCTGTAACACCTCCAGATGCCTCATCACATACACCTGAACACCATCTGGTTGTCAGTGGAGCACACATCCAGCTTGAGAGTCCCTGCCATTTGGCCACTGAACCGCATGCTGAGTGGGTGCTACTGTTGCGTTTTCTTTGGCATCGGGTAGAATTGTGTTTTTGCTGATAACCTGCTTGCTTAGTTAAACCTTTATCTTTTGTATTAGCTGCATTTGGCCTTGGAGACCCACTTCTGCCTTTGACATTATTTAGCTTATGTTTACTGATAATTACTGGACTGTAAATGAACGCCATTTTATTGCTACACTGAAAAAAAAATGCAAATAGGGATTTTGGCAAAGGGTTTTGCTATTACATTGTTATTTCCCATGGTACCTATTAAGAAAAGGTTGTAACAATATCATTCAGTATATTCTCAGTAAAAAACAAACACCCACACTTGTGTGTTATGAGCACCCACAGGAATGAAAACTGATTTAAATATTTACTTTAAGATGCAAGGCAAGTAATGTAACAAGAACTCAGTGTTCTAGTTCCTAAAGAAATTTCAGAGCAACTGCAGACAGCCAGCATTCAGTGCCACTGCTACATTGTAATTGTGTAGAATGAAAACCAAACAAAGTGCTTTCTCTCCAGTAGTCAACAATGTATGCTTAGTTTGTTAATGTACAGAGCTCTGAGGAATGAAGGCAACCATCCAAAAAGAGCTGGTGTCAGAGTGGGAGGCTGATTTACTGAAAGTGGTGCATGCTATTATAAAATTGGGTACTCTTTGTCCCATAAAATGATTCAGTGCAGCTTTGCCATGTCATTTGTCACAGATTGTCCTTTGAAATGAAAGAGAGAAAAATAAGAGCTTCTGTTTTACAATTTAATCACACAAGGACAAAACTCACTTTTCTGCAATTGCAATCACTTGTCCATCTGTACATTTAAAGCAACAAGCTGTTAGTGCAAGTCGAGAGAAACTGACTGAAAGTCAGAGAAATATTGCCCATTCTTTTAATGGATTAGTAATAAAATTCAGGCAGGCAAAGGTTAGATGGAGTTAATAAAGAAAGCAGAGAAATGTGAGATAACACCAAATAAGTTTCACAATGCATCATAACTTTAGAGACTGGATCACATATAATGGTGGAAATGTTTTGAGAATGAAGTTTGCCTTTATTTCTGGACATTTTTAGAGAGGCAGAGAAATGTAGGTCTAATGGACAGATAAGCTTCACTTTGTGTTGCTGTGTGTTACAGAAAATGGACACTTTAATACTTAACTCCACACCCAGTCATCTTAGGTTAAAACTATGTAGCTTCCTCAACATGTTATTGTGGTACTCGCTGTTTGAGGTTGCTGACCTAAAACTTTAAGCTTATTTTATCATTGCACTCACAGCTTCTGTAGAATGTGTACAATGAAAAAGTGAAAGTAGATATGCCTTCCCCTACTGTGGCTGCCTGCCTTTATGGCAGAATCTTTTTGTCTTGTTTTGTAGTGTACTGCGCTGTGAGACTGTGCTGCAGAACTTGACTGGTTTCTATACTCTCAGTAGGCAGATCGACTGACAGCTCTGATGTTGCATGAAAAACAGGTTCGACTGATGAGGGCTCCGGCCGAGCGGGAGTTTGGCCGGCGGTGCGTTGCAAGAACGTTGGCTCTATGGGAGATCTGTGTTATTGAATGGGGCTCACTTTGAACTCGGCACTTGCTCAGTAGCTGACAATGGACTTATAACAAATGTACCAGTTCTTCAGTTTATGCAGTGTCAACAGCCAGGACAGAAGCCCTGGTGGGCTGTACAGGGGATGTGGGGTGTAAACAAAAAAAGGAAGAAAATCAAGAGTTTGGGAGACAGAAAGATGTAGAGAGGCGCGTGAGTGTGGTAGTGAAAAATATCACACCAAGGGGCAGTGTGAGAAAAACAGAGATAAAAAGAAATGAGAGAAATGGAGAAACAAAAGGCAAAGAAGCACAAGGCACAGAAACAGAATACCAGCGGAGTACAGCAATACAATATGTGACCCAAATATGACAATGAAATTAACTACAAAGAGAAGTGGGTAGAGATGAGACGCTCTCATGGGCCTCTCACACTGTAATTATTCATGAACTATGGTCAGTCATTCATATGGAGTACCTGTTAACCACATGCTGATCTGGCATCAGTTACACTTATTTTACTACTATTTATTTGAATGCTTATAAAAAAAACCACTCAAAAGTTTTATTATTTTTAAACACAGTTTTCACAATAATCTTTCAGCATCACATATATATATATTTTCCACTAATTAGACTCAGCCAGTAATTAACCACACATACAAAGCAAACATTTGCCTGCATTTTCAAAGTCCTGTCTATATTTTATGCAGACAGTACTTTGACTTTTATGTAGTACTTTTTATCTTGTACTCAGAGCTGGATCCAGAGCTGGACTAGAGCATATTTAAGGTTTACTTAGAGAGGCCTTTAGAGATCTCCATCATGTATTTTTAGGTTGTAACTTGTAGTCGTATTTAACCAATCCTATAAATCTATCAGAATTATATTTCAAACTCCAGAAATTCTTATGGTGTGAAAGTTCATAGCTAAAAGTAGCCTGTATTTACTTAAAATTAATAAAGGTGTGAAGCTGTCTATGCCTTTAAATCTAATAATAAACTAAACCTTTTACATATTTGGTATTGTACATCAAATTACGGTAAAGACGGACATAGCATGTTTAGGTTAAAAATAAATTGGATTGAAATACAATTGATTGCATTCAAGAGTTATCCGGTCTTTAAGTCTGATGTCATTAGCCGTTGCCGGGTCCAAACTCTGATTCAGGTCCCAAGTCAAATGAACACTGCAGCACCAATCAGAGTTAAAAACTGTCTAAATTCTTTCATCTTTAATAAAATGATCAGTGTGGCTGCTCCACCAGGTGTAACAATTAAGTTTAACATCCATGACACCAGATGACATACCATGTTCTGACTGAGGGATTTCTGAAAAATTAAAACGTATAGCTCTGCTATCACTTCCGAAATAAATGAAAACAGAAAACTAAACAGTAGTGACGTTTGTAGGGTTACTGAAGTTGGGCTTGCTGGAATATAATGATGTGCTACATGGTGGCTAGCTACACAGCAATGGTTAGCATAATATAAACACATTAGCAAAGTAAAGCTGGAGGACGAACCCTAACTTTTTAAAAAAAGGGCGGCCGATGAATCGTGCTAATAAAAACCGAGAGTTGCTGACAGTGATCACTAACTTTTTAACTTTAGTTTGGACCCGGAAGCAGGGTAGCAGGGAACAACTGGATAGATTCCAGACTTCAAAGACCACAAGCAATAAAATTACTTCATGAGTAAAATTATTAAAATTAAATTGAAGTTTTAGATAGTTGGGCTTTTTTTAATGCATATCACTATTTGTGAGGCAAAATTGACTGTGCTGCGTTGTGTCCCAGCAGGGTTTGAACATCAGATTGAGCTTCATGCCTATGCATCAGGAAACATCTTGTCACGCTGCTTAATCCATTAATCTGTCCTGTGCATCAGTCTAATAGAGAACCATCCGTAGCAGGTGTACGTGAACAACACAATACAGATGACATCAGGATGATGAGCTGTCAGGGAGGTGATAGACAGACTTGTAGGCAACAGCAGCTGAAAGTTAAAAGGATACAGCCGATTGCTCACTGAAGAGAAAGAGAGAGTGGAAGCAGCGAACTACCTTGCCAGCCATCCTGCCTAATGATTGCGGCCCACAAACCCACATACCAGGATAGATCAGCCTTGTGTCACGTCAGGGCAGCATTATTAATGACACGCACTTAAAACCTTATTACAGGCCCAGCTCTTGGGCACGCCTGATGGCTCAGAGGTTCAGCCAGGCAGAGATTTGCCAGGTAATGAATAAATGACACGCTTAACCAATCCACAAAAATAATATTTTGCCACATTAATAAAAGAAAGAAAGAAAAGGAGAGTTTATAAAAGTGGAATACGACTTTCCATATGAAGAACAATTGCAGCCGTGTTACAATAATCACTGTCAGATGGCGGTAATGAACAGGTGAGATTATGGGCTGATGTGATAATATTATTCCCCATGGCCAATTTTTATATTCAAAGAAACTTAAATAGCTGAAGTATGACATGGCTATAGACTTAATACCTGTCATTAATCTTCACAATGCTTCCACAGAAAATGGATGAGAAATTCAGTCGGCTTTTCATTGCAGGTGCCTAAAGAGATGGTCAACCAAAGGCAGGGAGTTTTCAGCTGTCATCAATATTAGCCCCTTTCATGTCATGTGTTTTGTTAAGCTGCACTAATATATTTAAACTAGAAAGCGAAAATTTCAGAAGAAATTTTATGTGTGCCTATGCCGCTGCTAATCTGTGTAGTTTTCCATTCATACGGCTACAGACAGCAAAACTCAGAAGAGCAGCCATTCTCCACCATGAATTATGGTAAAAACAAACACCGCTCGCGCTTCACAGATGACAGCTTACAGTTTTGGGTAAAGATGAGGTCACTTTGTACAGCCCCGATTTGCAGACGCTGTGCACACAGGTTCATAAGCAGAAGTCCCTCTGTACCACGGCAGACCCCGACAATGTTTGCACGAACACACTTTGAACCAGTACGTTATGGACCACTTTTCACACATGGTTGGTGTACCCTCCCAGCCAGCTGTAGCTTTTCAACTCACAGCCCGACACACACCCAAAAAACAGCCGAGAGAGCACAGACTACGCCCGAGAGGTGTGATTGCAGATGCCCCTCAGGTGGGTCCACCTCCCCTGCAGCGGCACTGCAGACCACGCCCCGCCACACATATCAAACACGTAAAATAAATATTTATGCACTTTTGCATTCACTTTTTGTTTTTTGTTATTTTTACACAGTGTTCTGAATGATGAACAATGGTCTACAGCCAATCTTGTGTATTATTATACAAACTTTGGTTGTAAGATTCAGATAACTATTTAATAAAAGCTAAATATTTTATACAGGGAGTGCAGAATTATTAGGCAAATGAGTATTTTGTCCACATCATCCCCTTCATGCATGTTGTCTTACTCCAAGCTGTATAGGCTCGAAAGCCTACTACCAATTAAGCATATTAGGTGATGTGCATCTCTGTAATGAGAAGGGGTATGGTCTAATGACATCAACACCCTATATCAGGTGTGCATAATTATTAGGCAACTTCCTTTCCTTTGGCAAAATGGGTCAAAAGAAGGACTTGACAGGCTCAGAAAAGTCAAAAATAGTGAGATATCTTGCAGAGGCATGCAGCAGTCTTAAAATTGCAAAGCTTCTGAAGCGTGATCATCGAACAATCAAGCGTTTCATTCAAAATAGTCAACAGGGTCGCAAGAAGCGTGTGGAAAAACCAAGGCGCAAAATAACTGCCCATGAACTGAGAAAAGTCAAGCGTGCAGCTGCCAAGATGCCACTTGCCACCAGTTTGGCCATATTTCAGAGCTGCAACATCACTGGAGTGCCCAAAAGCACAAGGTGTGCAATACTCAGAGACATGGCCAAGGTAAGAAAGGCTGAAAGACAACCACCACTGAACAAGACACACAAGCTGAAACGTCAAGACTGGGCCAAGAAATATCTCAAGACTGATTTTTCTAAGGTTTTATGGACTGATGAAATGAGAGTGAGTCTTGATGGGCCAGATGGATGGGCCCGTGGCTGGATTGGTAAAGGGCAGAGAGCTCCAGTCCCACTCAGACGCCAGCAAGGTGGAGGTGGAGTACTGGTTTGGGCTGGTATCATCAAAGGTGAGCTTGTGGGGCCTTTTCGGGTTGAGGATGGCGTCAAGCTCAACTCCCAGTCCTACTGCAAGTTTCTGGAAGACACCTTCTTCAAGCAGTGGTACAGGAAGAAGTCTGCATCCTTCAAGAAAAACATGATTTTCATGCAGGACAATGCTCCATCACACGCGTCCAAGTACTCCACAGCGTGGCTGGCAAGAAAGGGTATAAAAGAAGAAAAACTAATGACATGGCCTCCTTGTTCACCTGATCTGAACCCCATTGAGAACCTGTGGTCCATCATCAAATGTGAGATTTACAAGGAGGGAAAACAGTACACCTCTCTGAACAGTGTCTGGGAGGCTGTGGTTGCTGCTGCACGCAATGTTGATGGTGAACAGATCAAAACACTGACAGAATCCATGGATGGCAGGCTTTTGAGTGTCCTTGCAAAGAAAGGTGGCTATATTGGTCGCTGATTTGTTTTTGTTTTGTTTTTGAATGTCAGAAATGTATATTTGTGAATGTGGAGATGTTATATTGGTTTCACTGGTAAAAATAAATAATTGAAATGGGTATATATTTGTTTTTTGTTAAGTTGCCTAATAATTATGCACAGTAATAGTCACCTGCACACACAGATATCCCCCTAAAATAGCTAAAACTAAACACAAACTAAAAACTACTTCCGAAAACATTCAGCTTTGATATTAATGTGTTTTTTGGGTTCATTGAGAACATGGTTGTTGTTCAATAATAAAATTATTCCTCAAAAATACAACTTGCCTAATAATTCTGCACTCCCTGTATGAGAGTAAGAAAGAAAAGTATATCTTTGTGTCCACCTTTCTCTGTTAATGCCCTACCTGGCCCCCTGGCAAAAGCTTTGCTAGATCCGCCCCTGCACAGTTACCAGCTGTCAGCTAAATAAAAAAAGGAGCTTGGTGTTTATTTCTCTCAGAAACAGTTCATAACTTCCCTTCAACTCATTCATGTCACCTAAAAAAAAGGTAAACCTGTTTCTCCATCACCAGTTCAGCTCTGATGATTCAGTAAGGTCATCTCCTGGTTTCGACCAGCCGCTTCTACAGCTGTGGCTCCAGCAAACATCAGCTGATACTAGAAATTAAAATCAAATGAATTCTAACAACAGCTGATCAAGCTTAAACGTGCTGCTGTTGTTTAGCGCGATAAACAAACAAGAGAGAAAAGCCGATCATTGATCAGTTTCATGACTGAAGTTTGAACAGGCGAGAGAATGACAGGGGAGGCTGTCATAAAGTTCAACATCAGTAACTTAGCGCGCACACAGCTGTATAGAAACTCCATCGTGCTAGCTACCACGCAGTACGAGTTATTATAACTGATTGTAAAAAGTCAGCACAACGAAAATAAACTACACCTAAACTCGGTTTATATCTGACCCAAATAGAGTGCAGGTCATAACTTCTTACCTGAAATTCAGTTCACCTCACGCTCCGACCGGCAGCCGCCTGCTTCTCCTGCCTTCGGTTTCCCTGATCCACGATCTACCACCGGTCGATCGGCGGTCGCCTCGCCGCCTCGTTCCCCGCATGTTCTTTCTGACACACACCGGTGGATAGCTGCCCTCGGTTGTAGCTCCGCGTCAGCGACTACCAAACAACTCAGTTATTTTTTCCACATCGACCAGCATCTGGACAATCCACCACCTTTCACTGTTTGTACCGTTACTAAAAAAAAACCCTCATCGGCTCATAAAAACGAAAAATAAGTCCAGCTATGACCCTGAGTCAAAAAGACAGCCAGCTCGGGTTAGCTAGCTACCTGTCTAGCTCTTTGCAGGCACCGAAAACATCAGAGCTAATATGGGATGTCTTGGTAACACGAGCAGATATTTGAAGTTTACATCTGGCCAATCCACCACCTTTCACTGTTTATACCGTTACTAAAATGAATAAATAAATAAATCATCGGTCCATATAAACGAAAAATAAGTCCAGCTAAAACACATACTGTCGGCGAGCGACCGGGTGCTGACACGAGTTTCACCCGCCTCAATATAAGCCAAGCCTGGGTGCTTTTTCACGAAGGGTCGCTAGCGGTGCTAGCTAACTATGCTAGCGGCGCTAGCTAGCTAGCCGGCTATCAGCAACACATAAGAGAACTGCTGCTAAATAAACTACACCTAAACTCGGTTTATATCTGACCCAAATAGAGTGCAGGTCATAACTTCTTACCTGAAATTCAGTTCACCTCACGCTCCGACCGGCAGCCGCCTGCTTCTCCTGCCTTCGGTTTCCCTGATCCACGATCTACCACCGGTCGATCGGCGGTCGCCTCGCCGCCTCGTTCCCCGCATGTTCTTTCTGACACACACCGGTGGATAGCTGCCCTCGGTTGTAGCTCCGCGTCAGCGACTACCAAACAACTCAGTTATTTTTTCCACATCGACCAGCATCTGGACAATCCACCGCCTTTCACTGTTTGTACCGTTACTAAAAAAAAAACCCTCATCGGCTCATAAAAACGAAAAATAAGTCCAGCTATGACCCTGAGTCAAAAAGACAGCCAGCTCGGGTTAGCTAGCTACCTGTCTAGCTCTTTGCAGGCACCGAAAACATCAGAGCTAATATGGGATGTCTTGGTAACACGAGCAGATATTTGAAGTTTACATCTGGCCAATCCACCACCTTTCACTGTTTATACCGTTACTAAAATGAATAAATAAATAAATCATCGGTCCATATAAACGAAAAATAAGTCCAGCTAAAACACATACTGTCGGCGAGCGACCGGGTGCTGACACGAGTTTCACCCGCCTCAATATAAGCCAAGCCTGGGTGCTTTTTCACGAAGGGTCGCTAGCGGTGCTAGCTAACTATGCTAGCGGCGCTAGCTAGCTAGCCGGCTATCAGCAACACATAAGAGAACTGTTGCTAAATAAACTACACCTAAACTCGGTTTATATCTGACCCAAATAGAGTGCAGGTCATAACTTCTTACCTGAAATTCAGTTCACCTCACGCTCCTGCCTTCGCTTTCCCTGATCCACGATTGACCTCCGCGTTAGCAAACACCGGTCGATCGGCGGTCGCGGCATGTCCTTTCTGTCATACACCGGTGGATAGCTGCCCACTGTTGTAGCTCCGCGTTATAGCACCACCAAACAACTCAGTTATTTTTTCCACATCCAGCTGTAACTCCGATTCTGTGCGAGCATTTGCGAGAGACCGGGGAGGTGAAACGACAGAGAGAGTCCCCTCGCTATCCATTTGCAGCCAAGTGAGGCAGCTAGCTAGGTAGCCGGCTAGCTGTCAGGCAGGACCAACGTTGTCAGAGCACTGTCGCTAAATATGGGATGTCTTGATAAAACAAGCAGATATTTGAAGTTTACACACCTACATTCTCGCCTGAAAATATCTTAAAAGTTTATTTTGTGACCTAGAAACACGAATAAAAGACATATAAAACGAAGTGGTGGCCGCCATTGTTCACTCTGTAGAGGCGTGCTATGAATTGTGGGATATGGAGTTTTCAACACAAGGATAAATCTTTTCGGCTGTACTACTCCCGGTATACCACTAGAGAGAGCCAAGACACCACAAATGAAGTCTGTTTATTTGGCGCCAAAAGATGAATTGGCCTAAATTTGTACTAAAATATTAATATTTAAAAAACTATAAAAGTCATAAACACCAAAAGTCACAACATAATAGTCCAGCTCCAGCTGCACAAAATGATCTAACATATGTAATCCTAATGTCAAAACTGTTTGGCAGAGGAGCGCGGGAAAATTTTCACTAAAATATTAATATTTCAAAAACTATAAAATTCATAAACACCAAAAGTCATAGCACACCATTCCAGATCCGGCCGCACAAAATGAGGTAACATATATGAAGCTTGTCTCAAAACTGCGGGCGTGATACGTGCCGAAATTTAGGCGGAAGATGGAGAATAATAATAATAACTAGAAAGCGAAAATTTCAGAAGAAATTTTATGTGTGCCTATGCCGCTGCTAATCACTGTAGTTTGCCATTCATACGGCTACAGAGAGCAAAACTCAGAAGAGCAGCCATTCTCCACCATGAACTATGGTAAAAACAAACACCGCTCACGCTTCACAGATGACAGCTTACAGTTTTGTGTAAAGATGAAGTTACTTTGTACAGCGCCGATTTGCAGACGCTGTGCACACAGGTTCATGAGCAGAAGTCCCATTGTACCACGGCAGACCCGACAATGTTTGCATGAACACACTTTGAAGCATTACATTATAGACCACTTTTCACACATGCATTCACTTTTTGTTTTTTGTTATTTTTACACAGTGTTCTGAATTATGAACAATGGTCTACAGCCAACCTGTGTATTATTATACAAACTTTGGTTGTGAGATTCAGATAACATTTAATAAAAGCTAAATATTTTATATGAGAGTAAGAAAGAAAAGTATATCTTTGTGTCCACCTTTCTCTGTTAATGCCCTAGCTCCCCCCCCCCTAAAAGCTTTGCTAGATCCGCCCCTGCACAGTTACCAGCTGTCAGCTACACAAAAAAGGAGCTTGGTCTTTGTCTCTCAGAAACAACTCATAACTTCCCTTCAACTCATTCATGTCACCTAAAGTGTAAACCTGTTTCTCCATCACCAGTTCAGCTCTGATGATTCAGTAAGGACATCTCCTGATTTCATCTTCATGCTCCAGCAAACATCAGCTGATACTAGAAATTAAAATCAAAAGAATTCTAACAACAGCTGATCAAGCTTAAACGTGCTGCTGTTGTTTAGCGCGATAAATAAGAGCGAACAGCCGATCATTGATCAGTTTCATGATTGACGTTTCAACACGCGAGAGAATGACAGGGGAGGCTTCGTAACGACAGAATAAATCATAATGTTTTCTCTGAATGTGGGACGATTCCGTTTGTACGGCACGGCAACTCTATGAACTAACCCTAATGAATAAAATAAAGTCCAACGTCAGTAACTTAGTACGCACACAGCTGTATATAAACTCCCGTGGCATTACGATTGTAAAAGGTCAACGAAAATAAATTACACCTAAACTCGGTTTATATCTGACCCAAATAGAGAGCGACCGGGTGCTGACACGAGTTTCACCCGCCTCAATATAAGCCAAGCCTGGGTGCTTTTTCACGAAGGGTTGCTAGCGGCGCGAGCTAACTATGCTAGCGGCGCTAGCTAGCTAGCCGGCTATCAGCAACACATAAGAGAACTGCTGCTAAATAAACTACACCTAAACTCGGTTTATATCTGACCCAAATAGAGAGCGACCGGGTGCTGACACGAGTTTCACCCGCCTCAATATAAGCCAAGCCTGGGTGCTTTTTCACGAAGGGTTGCTAGCGGCGCGAGCTAACTATGCTAGCGGCGCTAGCTAGCTAGCCGGCTATCAGCAACACATAAGAGAACTGCTGCTAAATAAACTACACCTAAACTCGGTTTATATCTGACCCAAATAGAGTGCAGTTCATAACTTCTTACCTGAAATTCAGTTCACCTCACGCTCCTGCCTTCGCTTTCCCTGATCCATGATTGACCACCGCGTTAGCAATCGCCTGCCCGGCCTCATATGTCTCGTTGGCGGCATGTCCTTTCTGTCACACACCGGTGGGTAGCTGCCCTCTGTTGTAGCTCCACCACCAAACAACTCAGTTATTTTTTCCACATCCAGCTGTAACTCCGATTCTATGCGAGCATTTGCGAGAGACCGGGGAGGTGAAACGACAGAGAGAGTCCCCTCGCTATCCATTTGCAGCCAAGTGCGGCAGCTAGCTAGGTAGCCAGCTAGGTAGCCGGCTAGCTGTCAGGCAGGACCGACGTAGTCAGAGCACTGTCGCTAAATATGGGATGTCTTGATAAAACAAGCAGATATTTGAAGTTTACACACCTACATTCTCGCCTGAAAATATCTTAAAAGCTTATTTTGTGACCTAGAAACACGAATAAAAGACATATAAAACGAAGTGGTGGCCGCCATTGTTCACTCTGTAGAGGCGTGCTATGAATTGTGGGATATTGAGTTTTCCACCAAGCATTACCGTAACTTTTGAATGATTTGCGCAACCTTAAAAATTCCAAGGGCTCCTGAAAGCAGCGACGCTGTGCCACCGTTGAAATTGTCATCATTACGGTAATCCAAATAAGGGTACACAGGCTGTACCACTCCCGGCATACCACTAGAGAGAGCCAAGACACCACAAATGAAGTCTGTTTATTTGGCGCCAAAAGATGAATTGGCCTAAATTTGCACTAAAATATTAATATTTAAAAAACTATAAAAGTTATAAACACCAAAAGTCATAACATAATAGTCCAGCTCCAGCCGCACAAAATGATCTAACATATGTAACCCTAATGTCAAAACTGTTTGGCAGAGGAGCGCGGGAAAATTTTCACTAAAATATTAATATTTAAAAAACTATAAAATTCATAAACACCAAAAGTCATAGCACACCATTCCAGATCCGGCCGCACAAAATGAGGTAACATATATGAAGCTTGTCTCAAAACTGCGAGGCGAGATTCGCTGCAAAATTTCAGGCGGAAACTGGAGAATAATAATAATAACTAGAAAGGAAAATTTCAGAAGAAATTTTATGTGTGCCTATGCCGCTGGTAATCAGTGTAGTTTGCCATTCATACAGCTACAGAGAGCAAAACTCAGCAGAGCAGCCATTCTCCACCATGAATTATGATAAAAACAAACACCGCTCGCGCCTCACAGATGACAGCTTACAGTTTTGGGTAAAGATGAGGTGACTTGTACAGCCCGATTTGCAGACGCTGTGCACACAGGTTCATGAGCAGAAGTCCCATTGTACCACGGCAGACCCAACAATGTTTGCATGAACACGCTTTGAAGCATTATGTTATGGACCACTTTTCACACATGGTTGGTGTACCCACACAGGCAGCTGTAGCTTTTCAACTCATAGCCCAACACACACCCAAAAAACAGCCAAGAGAGCACAGACTTTACACCCGTGGGTCCACCTCCCCTGCAGCGGCACTGCAGACCACGCCCCGACACACACATCAAACACATAAAATAAATATATATGCACTTTTGCATTCACTTTTTGTTTTTTGTTATTTTTACACAGTGTTCTGAATGATGAACAATGGTCTACAGCCAACCTTGTGTATTATTATACAAACTTTGGTTGTAAGATTCGGATAAGCATTTAATAAAAGCTAAATATTTTATATGAGAGTAAGAAAGAAAAGTATATCTTTATGTCCACCTTTCTCTGTTAATGCCCTACCTCCCCCCCCCCTAAAAGCTTTGCTAGATCCGCCCCTGCACAGTTACCAGCTGTCAGCTACACAAAAAAGGAGCTTGGTCTTTGTCTCTCAGAAACAACTCATAACTTCCCTTCAACTCATTCATGTCACCTAAGTGTAAACCTGTTTCTCCATCACCAGTTCAGCTCTGATGATTCAGTAAGGACATCTCCTGATTTCATCTTCATGCTCCAGCAAACATCAGCTGATACTAGAAATTAAAATCAAAAGAATTCTAACAACAGCTGATCAAGCTTAAACGTGCTGCTGTTGTTTAGCGCGATAAATAAGAGCGAACAGCCGATCATTGATCAGTTTCATGATTGACGTTTCAACACGCGAGAGAATGACAGGGGAGGCTTCGTAACGACAGAATAAATCATAATGTTTTCTCTGAATGTGGGACGATTCCGTTTGTACGGCACGGCAACTCTATGAACTAACCCTAATGAATAAATAAAGTCCAACGTCAGTAACTTAGTACGCACACAGCTGTATATAAACTCCCGTGGCATTACGATTGTAAAAGGTCAACGAAAATAAATTACACCTAAACTCGGTTTATATCTGACCCAAATAGAGAGCGACCGGGTGCTGACACGAGTTTCACCCGCCTCAATATAAGCCAAGCCTGGGTGCTTTTTCACGAAGGGTTGCTAGCGGCGCGAGCTAACTATGCTAGCGGCGCTAGCTAGCTAGCCGGCTATCAGCAACACATAAGAGAACTGCTGCTAAATAAACTACACCTAAACTCGGTTTATATCTGACCCAAATAGAGAGCGACCGGGTGCTGACACGAGTTTCACCCGCCTCAATATAAGCCAAGCCTGGGTGCTTTTTCACGAAGGGTTGCTAGCGGCGCGAGCTAACTATGCTAGCGGCGCTAGCTAGCTAGCCGGCTATCAGCAACACATAAGAGAACTGCTGCTAAATAAACTACACCTAAACTCGGTTTATATCTGACCCAAATAGAGTGCAGTTCATAACTTCTTACCTGAAATTCAGTTCACCTCACGCTCCTGCCTTCGCTTTCCCTGATCCATGATTGACCACCGCGTTAGCAATCGCCTGCCCGGCCTCATATGTCTCGTTGGCGGCATGTCCTTTCTGTCACACACCGGTGGGTAGCTGCCCTCTGTTGTAGCTCCACCACCAAACAACTCAGTTATTTTTCCACATCCAGCTGTAACTCCGATTCTATGCGAGCATTTGCGAGAGACCAGGGAGGTGAAACGACAGAGAGAGTCCCCTCGCTATCCATTTGCAGCCAAGTGCGGCAGCTAGCTAGGTAGCCAGCTAGGTAGCCGGCTAGCTGTCAGGCAGGACCGACGTAGTCAGAGCACTGTCGCTAAATATGGGATGTCTTGATAAAACAAGCAGATATTTGAAGTTTACACACCTACATTCTCGCCTGAAAATATCTTAAAAGCTTATTTTGTGACCTAGAAACACGAATAAAAGACATATAAAACGAAGTGGTGGCCGCCATTGTTCACTCTGTAGAGGCGTGCTATGAATTGTGGGATATTGAGTTTTCCACCAAGCATTACCGTAACTTTTGAATGATTTGCGCAACCTTAAAAATTCCAAGGGCTCCTGAAAGCAGCGACGCTGTGCGCACCGTTGAAATTGTCATCATTACGGTAATCCAAATAAGGGTACACAGGCTGTACCACTCCCGGCATACCACTAGAGAGAGCCAACACACCACAAATGAAGTCTGTTTATTTGGCGCCAAAAGATGAATTGGCCTAAATTTGCACTAAAATATTAATATTTAAAAAACTATAAAAGTTATAAACACCAAAAGTCATAAAATAATAGTCCAGCTCCAGCCGCACAAAATGATCTAACATATGTAACCCTAATGTCAAAACTGTTTGGCAGAGGAGCGCGGGAAAATTTTCACTAAAATATTAATATTTAAAAAACTATAAAATTCATAAACACCAAAAGTCATAGCACACCATTCCAGATCCGGCCGCACAAAATGAGGTAACATATATGAAGCTTGTCTCAAAACTGCGAGGCGAGATTCGCTGCAAAATTTCAGGCGGAAACTGGAGAATAATAATAATAATAATAATAATAATAATAATAATAATAAATCCGAGGAATAGTAATATGTGTGCCTCTTGTCATAGGCACACATAATAACTAGAAAGGGAAAATTTCAGAAGAAATTTTATGTGTGCCTATGCCGCTGGTAATCAGTGTAGTTTGCCATTCATACAGCTACAGAGAGCAAAACTCAGCAGAGCAGCCATTCTCCACCATGAATTATGATAAAAACAAACACCGCTCGCGCCTCACAGATGACAGCTTACAGTTTTGGGTAAAGATGAAGTGACTTTGTACAGCCCCGATTTGCAGACGCTGTGCACACAGGTTCATAAGCAGAAGTCCCTCTGTACCACGGCAGACCCCGACAATGTTTGCACGAACACACTTTGAACCAGTACGTTATGAACCACTTTTCACACATGGTTGGTGTACCCACACAGGCAGCTGTAGCTTTTCAACTCATAGCCCAACACACACCCAAAAAACAGCCAAGAGAGCACAGACTTTACACCCGTGGGTCCACCTCCCCTGCAGCGGCACTGCAGACCACGCCCCGACACACACATCAAACACATAAAATAAATATATATATGCACTTTTGCATTCACTTTTTGTTTTTTGTTATTTTTACACAGTGTTCTGAATGATGAACAATGGTCTACAGCCAACCTTGTGTATTATTATACAAACTTTGGTTGTAAGATTCGGATAAGCATTTAATAAAAGCTAAATATTTTATATGAGAGTAAGAAAGAAAAGTATATCTTTATGTCCACCTTTCTCTGTTAATGCCCTACCTGGCCCCCTGGCAAAAGCTTTGCTAGATCCGCCCCTGCACAGTTACCAGCTGTCAGCTACACAAAAAAAGGAGCTTGGTGTTTACAGGGAGTGCAGAATTATTAGGCAAATGAGTATTTTGTCCACATCATCCTCTTCATGCATGTTGTCTTACTCCAAGCTGTATAGGCTCGAAAGCCTACTACCAATTAAGCATATTAGGTGATGTGCATCTCTGTAATGAGAAGGGGTGTGGTCTAATGACATCAACACCCTATATCAGGTGTGCATAATTATTAGGCAACTTCCTTTCCTTTGGCAAAATGGGTCAAAAGAAGGACTTGACAGGCTCAGAAAAGTCAAAAATAGTGAGATATCTTGCAGAGGGATGCAGCAGTCTTAAAATTGCAAAGCTTCTGAAGCGTGATCATCGAACAATCAAGCGTTTCATTCAAAATAGTCAACAGGGTCGCAAGAAGCGTGTGGAAAAACCAAGGCGCAAAATAACTGCCCATGAACTGAGAAAAGTCAAGCGTGCAGCTGCCAAGATGCCACTTGCCACCAGTTTGGCCATATTTCAGAGCTGCAACATCACTGGAGTGCCCAAAAGCACAAGGTGTGCAATACTCAGAGACATGGCCAAGGTAAGAAAGGCTGAAAGACGACCACCACTGAACAAGACACACAAGCTGAAACGTCAAGACTGGGCCAAGAAATATCTCAAGACTGAGTTTTCTAAGGTTTTATGGACTGATGAAATGAGAGTGAGTCTTGATGGGCCAGATGGATGGGCCCGTGGCTGGATTGGTAAAGGGCAGAGAGCTCCAGTCCCACTCAGATGCCAGCAAGGTGGAGGTGGAGTACTGGTTTGGGCTGGTATCATCAAAGATGAGCTTGTGGGCCTTTTCGGGTTGAGGATGGAGTCAAGCTCAACTCACAGTGCTACTGCCAGTTTCTGGAAGACACCTTCTTCAAGCAGTGGTACAGGAAGAAGTCTGCATCCTTCAAGAAAAACATGATTTTCATGCAGGACAATGCTCCATCACACGCGTCCAAGTACTCCACAGCGTGGCTGGCAAGAAAGGGTATAAAAGAAGAAAAACTAATGACATGGCCTCCTTGTTCACCTGATCTGAACCCATTGAGAACCTGTGGTCCATCATCAAATGTGAGATTTACAAGGAGGGAAAACAATACACCTCTCTGAACAGTGTCTGGGAGGCTGTGGTTGCTGCTGCATGCAATGTTGATGGTGAACAGATCAAAACACTGACAGAATCCATGGATGGCAGGCTTTTGAGTGTCCTTGCAAAGAAAGGTGGCTATATTGGTCGCTGATTTGCTTTGGTTTTGTTTTTGAATGTCAGAAATGTATATTTGTGAATGTGGAGATGTTATATTGGTTTCACTGGTAAAAATAAATAATTGAAATGGGTATATATTTGTTTTTTGTTAAGTTGCCTAATAATTATGCACAGTAATAGTCACCTGCACACACAGATATCCCCCTAAAATAGCTAAAACTAAAAACTACTTCCAAAAACTTTCAGCTTTGATATTAATGAGTTTTTTGGGTTCATTTAGAACATGGTTGTTGTTCAATAATAAAATTATTCCTCAAAAATACAACTTGCCTAATAATTCGAGTCCGTGTACTTTTTGGTATTTGAAGTTTTGTTTCAGAAACCAAAACGAAAAAACGATATTTAAAAGAATTTTCATTTTTTTAATTTTTGATAAAGAATAAAATGGGCGAAAATAACTTGTTTTTCATTCGGTGGTAACAAATAGCCGTCATACACTTAAAATTAGACGTGCTTTTTTGGATTTCTTCGTGATTCAAATAATGAAAGTATACTAGCGCAAAAACAAAAAAATAGACGCATTTTCAATGTCTCAAACGGGAAGTACTTCTTCTGCGCGTTTTTTATGGCGCGCGCACACCGTCCCCCACACAAGAGATCGACGGCCTTAAAGTTACACTGGAATAAACAGAGGATGGACCATTACGTTGTTTTTAGGAAAACTAAGAGAGTGACACTCCGGGACGAAGACATGACTGCAGAAAAACTGGGTCGCATCTTTCAGGTAGATATGTAAACTTCGCAAACTTTGCTTTCAGCAGTTTTTTTATGAACGTTATTGTTCTTCCTTACTGCGGAACGGCTAACGTTAACATTTGGTGATTTCATGTAGGCCTACTTTTACTAATACTATGTCTAGCCGTCTTCATTGTGCTAATATGTGAATTGTGCACATGTGCTAATGTGTAAATAGTTATTCATTGACTTTTACCGGCTACTAGCTAATAAGTAAGCCTTTAGAGCCTATTAACCGTGTGCACAGGAGTAACACGTTAGCAGAGCAACGTGATTTACGGAAACTTTTCTTAAACAGGTATCCGCGCATACTCTGTACATCACGGATGATTCAAACGTGGCTATGTTCCCCGGTGCGGTCTCTGGTGTTTTCAGCGCATTAGACCTTACACCCAGAGGTCACTATGAAGTCCACGGAGAAGACATGGAGTCAATTCCAACAGCAGGTTCCAGCGGGCAGCGTTTTGCATTTATGCGAGCACCAGCTGTGGCAGCGTCTGCACCTTCACGTTCACAGCAGGCTACTTCAAGTTCCCCTATGTCCTCCAAAACATTTCAGAGGTAGGATGAGTCTGTGTTCTTGAATATTAAATTACAGAACAGGCAAAATAAAAAGAAACATAAGGTGCATGGATAGTTGAATTGTTAAGAATAGCAAAGCTGTTTTAGTACAATTTGCCTATAGCAATCACTGAATGGATTTGTGGCCTGCTGTCTTTTACAAGATATGTAAAATTATTATGTTTTGTTTTACAGATCAGTGTACTTTGCAGATGTAGTTGGTGGGAGGTTGATTCCCAATAGAATGGTGGTTGTACGATTCCTGGAGTCTGAGGCTACGCTTCAAGGGATAGTAGGAAAAGTGCAAGATGCCATTGGTAATTACAACCCAATAATTTTGACAGATGCACAGGGCAATGCAATTCTGGAGTCGGAGGGCACAACAGGTGAGCCATAATATTACAGCTAAAGCCCATATCTTATGGAGAGACATGTCTTACCAGACTCTTTGTAATATTTATTGGGTAATATGGTATTGGCTTCTAAACAGGTTTCTTTGGTTTTGTTTTTCATCTGTAGGGTCACAGTACTGGAGACAAAATGCACGAAAAATTCTTGCTGTGCCTGAACAAGACTTTAATTGCCTCCAGGGAACAAAGAGGAAGAAACTGAGGTATGTGAATAAATATGTATATACTATAGGATGAACATCAATATAGAAGAATTAATTTGATTTAAATCCTATAATAGCAGTAAGACATCACTACATAAATCATCATCTATCAGTAAGTGATGTGATGTTTCTTTAAGCCAGTAAGTAGCTTTGACATCTGATTATCCATTTTATTTGTAGCAGCCGTAAAGATGATGACAGTGCCAGTTTGGGAGAAGTGAGTGACAAAATAGAAGAGTTGGTGTTGGCATCTCAAAGTCTGCCAGCTGTCACAGCAGCAATCAAAGAGCTCACTGATCTTGCAGTTGCCCAGAAAGTCACAACCCCCAAGCTGCAGACACTCAAGGAGGGATTTAGCTGCGTGGTTTGTATGAGTATGTTCAAATGTTGCTTAGTAAATACATTACATCTACACTAACATTTTAATTACAATTAAAACAATGTCAAACCACATTCAATCATTACTTTGGACAAACATTTTTTTACCAAACATAGGCTCTTTATTCAGCAGTGTCCATTTAAATACTTAGGCACAGACAATCAAGATGCAGGTCTACTGTAACATAACATTCAAAAGTTTACATGCACATTTAATTTGGGTTCTCCTTGCAATCTTGACTATGAAAGTATAGCTTTTCAAATTGATTACAATGTCAGTATGGGTGACGGTACACTGTTCACAGTAATGTAAAACTAAAAAGTTCACATTTAAAATGGGACTGTAGTTGCATATATTGAATCAAGTACCTGTAACTTTTTCATTTTTCTTGCTTGCTAATTGAGAAAATGTACTGATTTTGCCCCTCATCAATTATAGACAAAAATATAGACAGGGACTTTCTCAGAACAGCGTGAACAAGAGTAATTACAGAATAACCAAAAATATTCTGCATGCTGTCTGTAAATTTATGTCAAGACTGACTTTGAACCTATAGTTTGAACTAAATTCAACATAAATGGATAACAGTCTCACTTATCTGATTTACTTTTGCAGACATCATTGAGGATCCAGTGTTCTCACTGTGCTGCAGAAGCATTATTGGCTGCAAGACATGTGTGGAACAGTGGCAAGAGACATCACAGCACTGTGCAAAATGCAGGGAGAGTAACAACGGAGTTCTACAAATTACTGGTCTAACAGCTGCATTTTCTGTATTGAAATCTTTTTTTGCAGAGGAGTAATGTAGTGTGTACACACAAATGTTTACAGTCAGTTGATTTTTTTTTTTGTCTGTTCTGTACAGTTTACAGATGCAGTGGTTCATACATTTCTCTGAGTTATGTTTATGAGACAGAGCAGAGCTTCTTTGTATGGCATAAAGTCACCATTTACGGCTCTAAAAAACAAATGTGAAATATCAGGATATTTTTCTGCAAAATGACTCTCTGTTCTAAGTTTGTCCTGTTCGGTTGTGAAGGGATCAACTCCAAAAGTCGAATATTCTTTGAGTGCAGATCCCAAGTGCTGCCTGTAAAGGTCTGCTGCTTCAAGTGCATTTGGCAAGAGCTCTGGAGAAATTCTTCTTTTACACCCATGTTCTGCAAAGTGATTTGGTATGCCTTTTCCTGTAAAAAATAGAGGAGGTGTTTAAATGTTCATTATCAGGGTTGTAAGCAATCTGACTTTTTTTTTTTTTTTTTTTACCTGGGATTCTATGAGCATTCCATGATTCTACCACACTTGCAAGACCAATGTTACACAGCTGACAGGTTAGATTGGACACACAGTATCGCACAAGGTTATCCTCCATATCTATCTCCTCCTGGTCCATCAGCTGGAGTAGGGCAGTTTTTAGTGGGTAGTTGACACGGTTGTTGATTTCAGGCCAAATCCTTTCAACTGTGTGGTTCTAAAAGAGTTAAAAGAAACATGTCTTAAATGTACGTAGTAGTACACGTAATAGTATAAGAATTTCAGCTGATGTTAATGGTACTTAAATCTTACTCTTGTGGATGAGGTCTGTAAATAAGGCAGTCTCTCCTGATTGAAGCGATGATGTGACAGCATCTCTTGCATGAACAGTGTTAAATAAAATTCCTTTCCATGGTCTACTCGCACCTGGTCCCACATACCATAGGTGATCACTGCAGGTCTGGTACAGGAAAAATAAAGAACATTTATTAACTATTTTGCTTTAAGACCAGCAAAGGTGTTATTATTTTGAATGTATTCATTCATGTTTTTTTTGGGTAATATTTTAGTTGTAGTAGGACAACATATATTTCTTAAGTTTCTTTGCAATGTCACTGTCATGCTCAGACTTTAGATGTATGTCAGAACAATTGAAAGATATGTGGAAATCCAAGAACCTTGTTCCATTCATAAATGAACACTGATTAATTGCAATAAAGTAGTTAAATGATTCATGTGCAATTCCATTTTATTTATTTTTACATTAATAGAAAATGTTGATCAAAATGTTTGGTAAGTTCTTAATATATTATATTCAGGAACATAACCAGACCCATCTGTTGCATGTCTAATTTAAATTCAAATATTGTAAATTTGGGTGCAGCTCATGTCCAATATGACTAACATGTCCATCAAAACACTTAAGATGAAATAAATGGTTTGAGAGGTTGTATTACCTGAAAACATATTCATAGATGCTCAAGTTGTTTTTGATTGGCATTGTGGAATGACTCACAATCTTTTTACTGAATCCATCTACAGCTAAAACATGGGTGACTCCAAACATTACAAGTTTCTCGTTTTGGTCCAGGTGAACCTTGTGCCCCATGCATTCAGCATGGTACGGTGTGGGATTAAGATTCCGAGCTCCCTTACAAAAAAATCACAAAAATAAATGACAGCTGACTGGATAAAGGCAGATTTGATCATACGTTTGAGGAAGAGTCAAGTAACTGTTAAAGCAGGGCGTACATCTGTTAAACAGAATTAGGCCCTACCATTACATGATGTATATCACAAATATGACAAAGAACATTGGAATACAGTTCTAGTGGAAGATTAAATAACATAGGCTACCTGGCGTCTTGCTTCATGATAAGGTTGATGCACCTCTCTTAAAATTGACCCAATTCGTCCCTCTGCAGCATGTACCCCTTTTGTGGACAGATAGCCCTTCATCATTTTGCGGCCATATGTTGGGCCCACCTGTTTAAAATAAAAGATCATGCTACTACTAGAACAACAAATGTAAAGTAGCTTATTCTGAAAGCAAATGTGTAAAGCTAAAGTATTGTGCTAATTAACTGTACAAATACCAGTGAGAGACATCTTTAAAATAACTAACGTTACCCACCACCCGCAAGACGCTAAAACGCGCGGGCGCGCGCACACAGTCTAGACTAACCCCCTTACAACCCAGTTAAGACAACCATACACAGTCATAAGGTGAAGGAAGAAAGTACCTTACCTCATTTATAGCTTGTGTCACCTCAAGCTCCAACCGTGTGTCCGAGAGTCGACAGCTAGTGATTTGCTCAGCACAAAACTTTCTAACATTTCTCGCAGAAAATCCTCTCACTTCCCCGTGTTCATATGACAGACGCTCTGATATAATTTCCGATGACAGGCCTTGTTTTGCCATCTCCATGATCACGTCTGAGTATTTTTCCAACGTCATGATGTCCACACTACAGTGTTTGCCATAAGTTTGCGCATCACTTGTACAGGTTGTTGACCTACTAAAACTTCCGGTTCAGACAAAATAAATAAAGGGCCCTTTCTCGTTCTTTTTTCTTGGGTTTTTCGTTTCTGATGTGCGAAAGGACAAAATGAAAAAAACAATTGTTTTACGTTTTTCATTTTAGCTTTTTAAGTTGAGAATTAAATAAGTGTCTCATTTTCTTTTTTAAATTATACTTTCTGAAACGAAACTTCAAATACCGAAAAGTACACGGATCAATTCTGCACTCCCTGTATTTGTCTGTCAAAAATAGTTCATAACTTCCCTTCAACTTATTCATGTCACCTAAAGAGTAAACCTGTTTCTCCATCACCAGTTCAGCTCTGATGATTCAGTAAGGACATCTGCCGTTTTTACAGCTGTAGCTCCAGCAAACATCAGCTGATACCAGAAATTAAAAGCAAATGAATTCTAACAACAGCTGATCAAGCTTAAACGTGCTGCTGTTGTTTTGCGCGATAAACAAACAAGAGAGAAACGCCGATCATTGATCAGTTTCATGACTGAAGTTTCGACAGGGGAGGCTGTCATAAAGTTCAACATGCGCACACAGCTGTATAGAAACTCCGTCGTGCTAGCTAGAACGCAGTACGAGTTATTGTACGTGATTGAAAAAGTCAGCACAACGAAAATAAACTACACCTAAACTCGGTTTATATCTGACCGAAATAGAGTGCAGTTCAAAACTTCTTACCTGAAATTCAGTTCACCTCACGCTCCTGCCTTTGCTTTCCCTGATCCATGATTGACCACCGCGTTAGCAATCGCCTGCCCGGCCTCGTATGTCTCGTTGGCGGCATGTCCTTTCTGTCACACACCGGTGGATAGCTGCCCTCTGTTGTAGCTCCACCACCAAACAACTCAGTTATTTTTTCCACATCGACCAGCATCATCGGCCCATATAAACGAAAAATAAGTCCAGCTAAGACACAGACCCTTGCCGAGCGATCGGGCGATTAAACACATTTTAGCCACCTCACTATCAGCCAAGCCTGGGTGGTTTTTCACGAAGGGTCGCTAGCCGCGCTAGCTAGCTAAGCTAGCGGCGCTAGCTAGCTAGCCAGCCGGCTATCAGCAACACGTAAGAGAACTGTTGCTAAATAAACTACACCTAAACTCCGTTTATATCTGACCCAAATAGAGTGCAGGTCATAACTTCTTACCTGAAATTCAGTTCACCTCACGCTCCTGCCTTCGCTTTCCCTGATCCACGATTGACCTCCGCGTTAGCAAACACCAGTCGCCTGCCTCGTATGTCTCATTCGCGGCATATCCTTTCTGTCATACACCGGTGGATAGCTGCCCACTGTTGTAGCTCCGCGTTATAGCACCACCAAACAACTCAGTTATTTTTTCCACATCCAGCTGTAACTCCGATTCTATGCGAGCATTTGCGAGAGACCGGGGAGGTGAAACTACAGAGAGAGTCCCCTCGCTATCCATTTGCAGCCAAGTGCGGCAGCTAGCTAGGTAGCCGGCTAGCTGTCAGGCAGGACCGACATAGTCAGAGCACTGTCGCTAAATATGGGATGTCTTGATAAAACAAGCAGATATTTGAAGTTTACACACCTAGATTCTCGCCTGAAAATATCTTAAAAGCTTATTTTGTGACCTAGAAACACGAATAAAAGACATATAAAACGAAGTGGTGGCCGCCATTGTTCACTCTGTAGAGGCGTGCTATGAATTGTGGGATATGGAGTTTTCAACACAAGGATAAATCTTTTCGGCTGTACTACTCCCGGTATACCACTAGAGAGAGCCAAGACACCACAAATGAAGTCTGTTTATTTGGCGCCAAAAGATGAATTGGCCTAAATTTGCACTAAAATCTAAATATTTCAAAAACTATAAAAGTTATAAACACCAAAAGTCACACCATACTAGCCCAGCTCCAGCCGCACAAAATGATCTAACATATGTAATCCTAATGTCAAAACTGTTTGGCAGAGGAGCGCGGGAAAATTTTCACTAAAATATTAATATTTAAAAAACTATAAAATTCATAAACACCAAAAGTCATAGCACACCATTCCAGATCCGGCCGCACAAAATGAGGTAACATATATGAAGCTTGTCTCAAAACTGCGAGGCGAGATTCGCTGCAAAATTTCAGGCGGAAACTGGAGAATAATAATAATAATAATAATAAATCCGACGAATAGTAATATGTGTGCCTCTTTCCATAGGCACACATAATAATAAATCCGAGGAATAGTAATATGTGTGCCTCTTGGCATAGGCACACATAATAAAGAGAAACAGGAAAACAATAGTGTGGAAGCCCTTTAGGGCATCCACACAATAAAGAGAAACAGGAACTCAATAGTGTGGAAGCCCTTTTAGGGCATCCACACAATAATAAAGAACTAGAAAAATTTGCATTTCCTGCGAAAATGCTGTGTGGATGCCTTAATGCTGAAGCTGTCTGCTGAAAAAGATGAGAAGTTGCAAAAAGTTGTATGGTGGTGAAAAAAAAATGTTGCCTTGAGCAGGATTCGAACCCCGCCCTCTTAGTCTCAAGGCAGCTACTCATCTCACTAAGCCAAAGTCACTCTCAATTACTCAAACTCATTCTCACAAGGAAAGAGATGGAGAGACTGACAATTTTGCTGAAATGAGCAGAAGCTGCTGAGAATTGTGCTGGTAAGAGGAGAAAAGGCTGAAAATTTTGCAGAAAAGAGGTGAATCAGCAGAATTTCTGCTGAAAAGAGGTAAAGAAGCAAAAACTTGCGCTGAAAAGAGATGAATCAGCAGAATTTCTGCTCAAAAGAGTTTAAGAAGCAGAAAGTTGCGCTGAAAAGAGATGAATCAGCAGAATTTCTGCTTAAAAGAGTTTTTCCTGAAAACAGCTGAGATTTGTGCTAATAAGAGGTGAAAAGGCTGAAAATTTTGCAGAAGAGGTGAACAAGCAGAATTTGGGCTGAAAAGAGGTGAAAATTCTGCTGAAAAGAGTTCAATCAGCAGAATTTCTGCTGAAAAGTGTTCTGCAGAACTCTTTTCAGAATTCTGCTGAAAAGATGTTTTTGCTGAAAATAGCTGAAAAAGCTGGGAAACTGAAAATTTTGCTGAAAAGGGGTGAAAAAGCTGAAACTTAGTTAAAAAAGTTTCTCTGCGTAAAACAGGTTTCTGCTTAAAACAGCTAAAAAGTTGAGATTTGTGCTGAAAACAGGTGTTCAAATCCCATGACCAGGATTTGAACCTGGTCTTTCTGGTCTCAAGGAAGCTACTCATCTCACTGAACTAAACTTGTTCCGACAAACACAAGGGATGGAGAAACTGACAATTTTGGTAAATGAGCAGAAGCTGCTGAGTTCTGTGCTGAGAAGATGTGAAAAGCTGAAAAATTTGCAGAAAAGAGGTGAATCAGCAGAATTTCTGCAGAAAAGATGGAAAGAAGAAGAACATTGCGCTGAAAAGAGGTAAATCAGCAGAATTTCTGCTGAAAAGACGGAAAGAAGCAATCACAGTAGCTGCTCATCTCACTGAGCCAAAGCAGTTCTTGTCCCACCAAGAGATATGATGAGAAAAAATATGCAGGGGGGGGCGAAGAAGCTGAATTGTTGTGAAAAGAGGTGAAAAAGCTGAAATTCTTCTGAAAGAGCAGAACAGGCTGAAAATTTTCAGCTACTCATTGAGCCAAACTGGTTCTCACATAACTGAAAAAAGGTGAAAAAGCTGAAAATTCTGATAAAAACATCAGAAGTGGCTGACATTTGTGCTGATAAGAGGTGAAAACACAAACTTTCTGCTGAAAAGAGGCAGAACAACCTGGTTCTGCTCAATTTCACCAATCAGAGGTACTGCTTCTGTCTGCTTCATCAGGCTGTGTACTTGTTTCTGCCATGGAGCGTTAAAGAGGAATCTGAGGTCCAAATTAGAAAAGCTGCTAAAATCATAAAACTTTGCAGAATTGTAATAAATTAGCAATATAAATTACAGGTCTGTGATAGTGTATCAATTTGTAGTGAAAAAAAAAAACGTGGACCAAGGTGGGATTGAACCCACGACCTTTGAGCTGCAGAGCCGTGTCATTACTGATTGCGCCACCTGGAAAGGGGGCGGTGGTCTGAAAGACAGATACTTGGGCAGTCAGAAAATAGATCGCGGTGAGAGGCGAAAAACGCCGTTTTTTGGAGTTACAAAACGTCGTGTAACTCAAAAACTAGGAGGGCTAGCAGCATAATTCTTGTACTGGGTGAATCAGCGGACTTTGGTGTACTTTGACTGCGATTTTCATTGCTCTTTCTACCTCCGTCGCGGAGATATGACGAGAGAAGAAACGGCTTCATTTCCAGAGTTTGAAGACTGAGAGAAGGACAGATTTCCACCCCTCAAACAAACGTAATTCATTGCTCAACGGTAAGATAACTGTAAAAACTGCTTCCACTGTGAGTGTCAGCAGTGTCTGAAGATATATTGGCACAAGCCTCATGTCCTAACTTTGCTTTGTTAAAGAGATATGGCGATTTGAAAATGCCTCCCGTTACAGAATTTCAGCTCTGAATTTCAAAACCTCCCCATAGACTTTGAATGGGGAGTTGTCAGACCTTGTGTCACTCCGAGGCAAATTGCGAAAAAACGGTAAATCTCACAATAAAGATAGTGACATTTTCTGAAAGCCAGCAAAAATACCTACGTTTTGATGTATAATTTGTGGGGGTTGAGTGGAAATTGAGCGAGTAGCAAGAAGTTGTTCAGACATGAAGAGAAAATTCAGAACGGACCAGCACTCACTCTGACTTAATTGCATAGCAACCATAGCAACGCATGTATTTTCTGAAAAATCACAATTTTGCAACTGAAAACTTAAAGACAGATAAGATTTAAACGGTAGAAGATCTGAAAAAGCTGAATCACTCAGGAATAGCCCAATAATCTGAGAACATTTTAAAGTTTGAATGGAGTTTCTAGGTGAAAGTATGACAAAGTAGTTAAGTTTCAAAAACAAGCAGGTTTTAGCAGAATTGTGGAAGTTTCCCATTCATTTCAATAGGACAAATTAAAGGAAAAAAGTGTAATATTTTAAAAAGTATAACAGTAATAAACACCAAAAGTCATAGCAGTCATTAGCAGAAAGAGCAGAACAGTTTAGAGTTTGAACGGAGAAAATCGGCTGAAAACTCACGGAGTAGTTAAACGGCGAAGAACGGAGCAACTAGAAGAATAATAAAGTATAAAGAATAAAGAGAAACAGGAACTCAATAGTGTGGAAGCCCTTTGAGGGCATCCACACAATAAAGAGAAACAGGAACTCAATAGTGTGGAAGCCCTTGAGGGCATCCACACAACTAGAAAGTGCATTTTCTGAAGAAACTGCAGTGTGAATGCTTGAATCTGAATGTATGCACTGAAATGAATTAATTGCTGAATTTTGAGTTAAAAATAAAAATGTTGAATGAGCTGGAAAATGCAGAGTTTTTAACCTGAAAACAAAAGTGCAGAACTTTTGAAAGCTGATGTTCACACAGAAGAAGTTGGAAAATAGCTGAAAAGTTTTTAAATTAAAATTGGGAAAACCTAAGAAATGAGAACAGAAAATTTAGAGTCAGAAAACATCTGAATGAATATTAAAAGTTCATATTCTTTGAATCACTGAATGACTGAAATGTGATCCCTCCACTTGGATCCACACAGTTTAAAAAGTTTATATTTCTGAGCTTTGAAAGACATGCTGTTGGAAAGAGAACATCGATGGCGACGTTTTGAGGGTAAAATGATGGCTGTAGGGCAAACACTGTGGACACAGCAGCAGTTGAAAGAGAAGTAGTTAAGATGAATCTTGGCAGAGTGAGGGACAGAGCTCGTTAGGCAGGCAGGTGTGAGCCTGGTTGCTATAGTGACTGCACCCAATGGCCCCATACACACGCAGACATGCACCTCACTTTTGCTGCTTAAAATGAACAGAAAAGTCAGGCCGAAACAAATCGCTCCCAAATGAAAAGTATAAGTCGTATTGACAAAATTCTTTCACCGTGAGCGGCAGCAATGTCTAGTCTACCTAATTCTCAGTTTTCATGCCTGTGGAGTTTATTATATGGACGTGGTGACAGTGTAAAGACAGCCTGCTCTTCTGATTTTCAAAGGAACTTTCTGAGCCATTTTAACATTGGAGTCTATGGAGGAGTTGGAGGGAGGAGGCTGTGCTTTGGTGACATTTATGAAAGAACCATAACACCTAGCACAATAGTAAACACATTGGATGAAAGAGGACAGCGATGGCTACGTTTTGAGGGTAAAATCATACCTGTAGAGGAAACGCTGCGGACACAGCAGCAGTTTTAAAAAAGATTTTAAGATTAATTTTTTCGCTCCTCTCACTCTAGCAGTTGAGCTGTCTCACTCTAGCCCCAACATTCCGTCCCATACACACCCATTATAAACGCTGAAATGGCTGAAAAAACATCATGAAACTTAAACTGGAACTGAAGAAAAAGTATAACAGATATTGAAAAGATAAATACAAGTTGAATAGTTGAATGTCTTGTCTTCGTTTTAAAGTTTGAATGATCGCTCTATGTCAACGTATATGGAAGTAATACGAGTTTAAAAATGAGTAAGTTGAAGGAGAATTTTAAGGGTCTCCCCATTGAAATACATGGGAAATTTTTGTTGAAAAAAGTTAAATAATTTTAAAAATATAAATGTTATGAATGAGAAAAATACAAGCAGTCATGTCCAAAAGAAGAGGAATCTAAAGGTGTTTGAATGGTTTTTCTAAGTTGAGCGGTTTTGAAGGAATTAGATGCCAAAAAACGTACGGAATATATAATAATAATAACTAGAAAGTGCATTTTCTGAAGAAACTGCAGTGTGAATGCTTGAATCTGAATGTATGCACTGAAATGAATTAATTGCTGAATTTTAAGTTAAAAATTTTGAATGAGATGAAAAATACAGAAATTTTCGCCTGAAAACAAAAGTGCTGAACTGCTAAAAGCTGACATCCACAGAGAAGAAGTTGGAAAATAGTTGAAAATGTTTTAAATGGAAATTAGAAAAACCTAAGAAATGACAAAAGAAAATTTAAAGTCAGAAAACATCTGAATGAATATTAAAATTTCATATTCTTTAAATCACTGAATTACTAAAATGTGATCCCTCCACTTGGATATACACAGTTTAAAAAGTTTAAATGTCTGAGCTTTCAAAGTCACGTTGTTGCAAAGAGAACAACGATGGCGTCGTTTTGAGGGTAAAATGATGGCTGTAGAGCAAACACTGTGGACACAGCAGCAGTTTAAAGAGAAGTGTTTAAGATGAATCTTGGCACAGTGAGAGACAGAGCTCGTTAGGCAGGCAGGTGTGAGCCTGGTTGCTATAGTGACTGCACCCAATGGCTCCATACACACGCACACAGACATGCACCTCACTTTTGCTGCTTAAAATGAACAGAAAAGTCAGGTCGAAACAAATCGCTCCCAAATGAAAAGTACAGGTCCTATTGACGAAATTCTTTCACCGTGAGCGGCAGCAATGTCCAGTCTACCTAATTCTCAGTTTTCATGCCTGTGGAGTTTATTATATGGACGTGGTGACAGTGTAAAAACACCATGCTCTTCTGATTTTCAAACGAACCTTCTGAGCCATTTTAACATTAGAGTCTATGGAGGAGTTGGAGGGAGGAGGCTGTGCTTTGGTGACATTTATGAAAGAACCATAACACCTAGTACAATAGTAAACACATTGGATGAAAGAGGACAGCGATGGCTACGTTTTGAGGGTAAAATCATACCTGTAGAGCAAACGCTGTGGACACAGCAGCAGTTTTAAAAAATATTTTAAGATTAATTTTTTCGCTCCTCTCACTCTGGCAGTTGAGCTGTCTCACTCTAGCCCCAACATTCCGTCCCATACACACCCATTATAAACTCTGAAACGGCTGAAAAAACATCATGAAACTTAAACTGGAACTGAAGAAAAACTATAATAGATATTGAAAAGATAAATACAAGTTGAATAGTTGAATGTCTTGTCTTCGTTTTAAAGTTTGAATGGTGGCTCTATGTCAACGTATGTTGAAGTAGATACAGTTTGAAAATGAGTAAGTTGAATGAGGATTTGAAGGGTCTCCCCATTGAAATACATGGGAAATTTTTGTTGAAAAAAGTTGAATAATTTTAAAAATATAAATGTTATAAATGAGAAAAGTAGAAGCAGTCATGTCCAAAAGAAGAGGAATCTAACGGTGTTTGAATGGTTTTTCTAAGTTGAGCGGTTTTGAAGGAGATAGATGCCAAAAAACGTACGGAATATGATATAATAATAATAATAAAGATTAGAAGAACAATACTGTGAATGCTTTTACAAGCATTCACACTAATAAAGATTAGAAGAACAATACTGTGAATGCTTTTACAAGCATTCACACTAATAAAGATTACAACAACAATACTGTGAATGCTTTTACAAGCATTCACACTAATAAAGATTAGAAGAACAATACTGTGAATGCTTTTACAAGCATTCACACTAATAACATCCTCCTCTCTGCTCTCTGGTCGCTATAGTAACGCGTAAATAGTTCTTTCAAAATAAGACACACGACTACAACACGGGAAAAGACCCAGGGAACCCGACTTAACGATTAAAAACCCTGAAAATCATACACTTCACACCCGAGCCTCAACTCTCGCGGCCCGATACCAAACGGGCCCGGGTGATGGGGACCGCTGCTGTGCAGAAGACACGGCACTAGATTGATTGACAATGGTCTACAGCAATCAGAACGCACAAAACAATGTGCTGTTAAGAAAAAAAAAAAATCAGCGAAACAGCGAGTCCGCGAAAGGTGCTGATAAATAAATTCTAAGTGTTTTTTTTAACAATCTGGGTTAAAAACACTTGGAATCAAATTTATTTATCAGCAGCATCAATAGTAACAAAAATACAATTTAGTTTTCGCTGTCAGTTCTCGATTTGTACGGTCCGACTTTGCACATGCGCAGTAAAGATCGGGGAGTCCTGATCCGTCACTATCTTTTAATTTTTTGTTGTTGTCTACATTATATTAAATGTTTCATTATCGGAAACATTTTAAGAGATGCTTATTATTCTTAACATCTTAAGAGATACTCTGACCCGTAACTATCGTAAAACGCTTCGACCGGAAGTAGACACCTTTCGCGCATGCGGGGTACCGATCGGGTTTCCGGTACGGATCGGGTAGTGACAAGCTTCAAGCGGACCATCACTACCTCTCACATCTAAAGGTAAGTGCCAAGGTAACTTTGAACTGAGTTCAGTCAATCTTGAGTTTTTCGAAGTTTTCTGAATGAAGTTTTCTGTTGCTCTCTGTGAGAGAAGACCGTTAAAGGCGAGGCTCTCCAGAGTGTAGCAAAACAGGAAACAGCAGCTGGCTGTGTGTAAGTGTGCAAACGAATAGATTAGAAGTGAAAGTGAGCCACGAGTATAGAAAGGTCCAGTTTCGTGAGTTGTTTTTCTCACCACTGATCACGCGCTCAACACTCTACACATACTTGCATCACACGCGCGCTCTCAAGCATCAGTATTGTACAATTCTGGGCGTCACGTGAGTTGCAGGTGTTACCATATAACGGAAATCTCCATTGTTCTGTAGCAGTGGTTCTCAAACGTTTCACCCTTACGAGCGACATCAAAGCGCAGTAGTATAGGCCTATTTAACACCACATACACATACTTGCCAACATTCAAAAGGGCTCTCTCTCTCTCTCTCTTTCTCTCTATCCATCGATCGATCGATCGATAGATGTGCAATATCACTGATCACACTGCACCTCACATTGCACCTGCTAGTTAGATGGCATGTATGTGTATGTATATAGATGCAAGCGTGTATGTGGAAATATGTGTGTGTATGTATGTACGGATGCATATATGTATATATACATATATGTATGTATGTGCATGTATGTTTGCAGGTGTATGTATAACTTGTACATATCTTTCTTGTGTAAATGTAAATTTGTCTGCTGTTGTGTAAATACTTAGGCTATTGTGTACTCCACACACGGAGAGATGCCAAACTGCCTTTCACTGTTCTTGTAACAGTGACAATAAAAAACTATTCTATTCTATATATATGTATGTATGTATGTATGTATGTGTGTGTGTGTGTGTGTGTGTGTGTGTGTGTGTGTATATTGGTGTGTCGGCCCACTGGGCATTTGATTCTAATAACAGGCCTCAGTCTCTCCTGCTATACTGCTAAATTTTGTATCGGTGCTTAAACCTTTTGTGTTTCCAATAAGTTTCCCACCTCGGGAAGCAAAAATGTGTTCTTTTACTTGTCAGATGAACATATGAGACACTTTGACTCTTCAGTGCAGTGTGGAGCCTAACAAAGATCTGCTTTGTGTTACAGCTGATCAGCAGGAGGAGAAGAGTCTGACGGAGCAGCAGAGGAACATTTTCAGCTACTTGGACTCAGCTCAGTCACTACAGAGAAAACAATGAGCTCAACACAGAAGGTGACAGACAGAGCAGGGCGATATGACCAAAAATATTTATCACGATATACATTTGAAAATTTGCGATAATGATATAACTGACGATATAATTGACGCGAGACAAAATACTTTTACAACTCCACAACTTTATTAAAAAACCCATCAATGTATTTTCACTTAAACAAGCAGCTGTTTTTTATGTGTATTGAAGTTATATAAAAATTTAACAGTGCAAATTCCATTTGCACTGTTAATATTTTTGGTCATATCGCCCTGCTCTACTTTCATGTGTTACTGTTTAGGCTTAAATTGGTTTGATGTTTGGTGCCTTTTCTTAATGTAAAACCCCCCCTCAGGTTACGATCAGACATTTTTCTTCACTGAACCTATTGGGTCTAAACTCAGACCCCGCTGTCTCCAGGACTTATTCCCATGAAAGAAAAACAAGGCAACAGCGATCGATCGATTTACTTGCAAGGGAGGCCTGGTGTTTCTGAAAAATGGAGCCTAATGGGAGCATATATAAGGAGAATAAGACCAGGCCCAGAACAGAGCCCTGAGGTATTCCACAAGTGAGTGTAGCTGGAGAAGGGTATTTGTTACCCAGCATCACAGAATATGTTCTGCTCTCTAGGTAAGAGGCAAACCATTTTAGAGCAGAGCCTTGAATGCCAACACGTCTTTAGACGGTTTAATAGGATTGTGTGGTCGACAGTGTCAAATGCTACGCTCAGGTCTAAAAGGATTAAAACTGTACTTTTTCCAGAATCAGCAGCTAGAAGCACATCATTGAACACCTTCAGTAGAGCAGATTCTGTGCTGTGGAAGGAACTGAAACCAGACTGATATTTTTCCAGAATATTATGCGTGTCTAAGAATGAGGATAATTGGTGGAGGACAATCTTCTCAAGAAACTTAGACAAAAAAGGCAGCTTAGAGATTGGTCTAAAATTGCCAAGAACTGACTGATCTAAACCAGGTTTTTTTAGAAGCGGCTGGACAACAGCTTGTTTAAACAAGTCAGGAACAGTTCCATATGAGATACTGCCATTTACAATAGCAAGGATGTTGGGGCCGACTGTCTTCAGCACATCTCTGAGAAATGGTGTAGGTAACATATCCAAGGGGCACATAGTTGGTTTCATGTGCATTATTATATCAGTGAGATGGGATAATGAAACCGGTTTAAATTCTGAAAAAGGAATGAACATGTAGATGGTTCAGAGAAAAACAAGGCAACAGCGATCGATCGATTTACTTGCAAGGGAGGCCTTGTCGGTATCTCAGAAACGCACTTCGAATCTCATTTGATTTGATAAATTTTGATCTTTTGATCGATAAACTAAAATGTTATCGATTTTCACCAGCTGCTCTGTGCTGGATGAAAGTTATTTGTCTGGAAGACGGCAAAAGGTTTATTATAATGTTTATTTCTCCGAGAGCTGCGACATGAACTGTGGTCTACCCCAAGGCAGCTGCCTCACTTCTCTATTCAGTTTCACAAACGATCTGCAATATGTCTTGGGTTAATCTTGGGTATGCCAATGATTCCACCATGTTTTATTCAGCCAGTGACAACTCTGAATTGACCAGTTCTGAAAGACCCCATCAGAACTCATGAGAAATCTCTGCATCACAAGAAATGAATTGGTGCTCAGTCTGCAGCATCTGTCCCAGAACAAACACCAATTGCAAAAACCATACTAAAATAAACCAAGCACAACAAGAAGTCCTGAAAAAGCTGTTTAGAACTGCGTACTACGTTGCAAAGATTGAACTACCACTGGCAAAATTTAGCAGTCTTTGCAAACTTCAGAAAGCAAATGGCCTAGATCTTGGTTCCACTTACCTCAATGACCATGCTTGCAGAGAGTTTATTGGAGCAATAGCACAAATTTCAAGAGACCAGATTGAAAAGGAAATTCAAGAAAGCAGGTTCTTATCCATTCTTGCAGATGGCAGTACAGACACTGGTATAATAGAACAGGAGTTGGTTCACGTCAGGTATGTGAGGGATAATGGTGACATATCCACATACATGATCAAATGTCAGCCAGTCAAGAGTGCAAATGCTGCAGGTATTTTAGAGGCTATTGATGAAGCAGTGAACACCATGGGTATCAGAGAAGACACATGGAAAAAGAAAGTAGTGTGTGCAAATTTTGATGGTGCTGCAGTGATGATGGGTGAGAAACAGGAGTAGCTGGGAGACTGAAACAGAGGATACCCCACATCATAACAATCCACTGTGTGGCACACAAACTAGAGCTAGCCGTGCTGGATAGCGTGAAAGGCTGTGAGTACCTGGTGAAATTTGAAGATACACTGAAAACCATCTTTAAGATGTACTACTATTCCCCAAAGAAGCGAAGAGAGCTGACAGAAATAAGTGAACTGCTAAATGAGAGGCTGGCACATTTCAGTGGCCTGAAGAGCACACGGTGGCTTCCAAGCCGGCTGAGATGTCTAAAGGCTGTGGAAAAAAATTACACTCCCACTGTTGTTCATATGGAGAACATGGCAGAAGGAAGTGATGTCAAAGCCGAGGATGCAGCCAAGGCTAAGGGGGTGGTGCAGGAGATGAAGACTGAGAAATTTGTTCGCTTCCTGCATTTCATGTTGGACTACAGTACCATCTTATCCAAGTGCTCTACTGATTTTCAGCATGATAACCTAAACATCACACGAACAAATCAGTTAGTTGAGAGCACAACATCACGCTTACTCAGCCTAAAAACAAAACCAGGAGAATATCAGAAAACCTTGGACACAAAGTTCACAGCGAACCAGGATGGTAGTATTTGCTACTGTGGAACTCAGCTAACAAAAAGTCAGCGACCTGCTAGAAGAGGTGAGGGAACAGACAAAGACACCTTTGGTGCAGAGATCCAGAAGATTATTGACAACACAGTCAAGTACATGGACAACAGATTTAAAAATCTCCATGAAAAGCCTCTTTCTTGTTTCAAGGTTTTTGACCCTTCCACTCTTCCCTACCCCAGAGAAGAACTAGCAAATTATGGGGATGAAGAGGTGGATTATCTTGTCACAGATTTTGCCTGTTTGCTAGATGCAGAAGAGAAAGAGAAAATTCCACAAGAATGGATGGATCTAAAAGTGCGGCTTGCAGAACGCCGGGGTCGCAAAGTAGATTGCTTGTACAGAGATCTCCTCTCTGAGAATCCAGAACATCTCTCTCATATCTTGTTGCTGGTGAAATTAATGCTGACACTTAGTCCATCAACAGCCATCTGTGAGAGAGGATTTTCTTGCATGAACCGAGTGAAGACAACACATCGTACCTCTCTACACCCTGAAACATTGAATGACTGCATGCAACTCTCCATTAATGGGGAAACAGTTGAATCTTTTTGCCCTGACAAGTCGATTCGTTTCTGGATGTTTTCTGGAAAAGGTTCAAGACACCTGGATCATAAAACCCAGACAAGAACAAAGAGCAGTGAAATGGAGGGCAATGCACAGGAAGAGAAAGCTGATGAAGGAGATGCTATGCCCTCAACGTCGAGTGGCATTTTCTCATCCGAGACTTCAGTGGAAATTTCAGATTCAGGATCTGACACAGACTAATTCATGTTTTACACAGTTCTAACAAGTTCACAGAAATTTCTGTTTAATTAGAACCAGATATTTGAGGTGATTGTAATGTTTATACAGTTGTTGTAATTTGTGTTTTAACAATTTTTTGATTGATGTTTTGTTTCCTTTACAATATTATACAATAAAAATAATCTTTTTTATTCGGGCTACTTAAATTTATTTTGGGCTACCAAAAACTAAAGAGTGCCTGCCCGAAGGGCTACCAGGGATTTTGAAATTTTGCGAGCCCTGGAAAGGGCTCATTTGGTATAACGGAATAGCTTTAGTGTCTTGTTTTTAAAACTTGAGTATGAACTTATACAAAATGCAGCAAGATATTTATTTAAAAAACAGTTTTATTGATTACAAAAAACGCCATATCGGATTCATATCGGTATCAGCAGATATCCATATGATATCGGAATCGGTATTGGACATTAAAAACTGGCATCGTGCCATCTCTAATACTAACATTGATAAAATACATTATCAACTTTCTTGGCTTCCTGTACAGGCTAAAATATTCTATGGCTTACTTGTAGTTATAAAGAACGCAATTCTGTTAAACACACCACATTTATTTCTGCTCAGCTGCAGTATCCAGATGAAATACATAATCATATTACACGATTTTCAACAAACTGCAATTTAGTAAATGCTCGAGTTAAAAGTAACTTTTTGTAAAACTTTTATTTAGAGCAACTTTCAAGCCTCATAAAATTAGAGAATTAGCAACTATTCAAAACTTCAATGAACATTTAAAAGCCGATTTACAGAACTTTTAGTTGTTGTAATATTGTAAGAGATGATTTGTTTTTGATGCACATTACACAAATATCAATGTCATTGATATTATTGTTGTTATTGATTGCTTATATTTTAATTGTGAAACCTCACTGTAGATGTAAGAGCCAAATTATGTGGATATTTTGAATCCACTTTATTGTGTAATATTTTATGTGATTATATTTGACGGAAGACGAGCAACATCTGTTGTGGAAGCTAATGGGGTTCCTTTTGAATAAACAAACAAACATAGGATTTAATATCACTGAATAATTATGTATAGATCTAAATTATAGAAATATGTATTACAAACAACAACTGTGTGTGTGTGTGTGTGTGTGTGTGTGTGTACAATCAGGAGGGATGGGCATGATTTTAGTGTTTAAACAGTCATGAATTATTTTTAACACCAGGTTGGATGTAATGTGTTAGAACTACCAGCAGGTGGGGATAAGAGACCTTTAAGGTGTTTGGTGCCACGCTCCACCTTCAGGTTTAAAACTAGTGTTAATGGAGGGAGTTTGAAGGTTCAGTTTGTTCCACGACTGCATTTCACTCACTGCCTCTGTTTGTATCTCTGTCACTGCAGGACCAACATGGAGCGAGAAGTCAGCGCTCTCAGGAGGCCGACAAACCTCACAGAAGAAAGAGAGAGAAAACATACACCTGTGACGAGTGTGGGAAGGATTTTACTGTGAAGTCTACACTAAAACAGCATCAGATCATCCACACTGGAGAGAGACCGTTCAGCTGTGACTTGTGTGGAAAGTCTTTTTCCTGGAAGCTTTCCCTAAAACAACACCAACTCATCCACAGTGGAGTTAAAGCGTACAGCTGTGATCAGTGTGGCAGAGCTTTTACTCAAAGTAGCAGCTTACAGAGTCATCTAGTTACCCACTCTGGAATTAAGGCGTACAGCTGTGACATCTGTGGAAAAACTTTCAGCCAGAGAGGGCACCGAAATACACACCTACGCATTCACACCAGACATGATGTGTACTGCTGTGAACAGTGTGGCAAAGAGTTTATAACTCACACAGAGTTACAACAACACATGTTTACCCACACTGAGGAACGACCTTATAAATGTGACCTGTGTGAGAAGACTTTTAAATCTCCACTTAGCCTGAGACGACACCAACAGATCCACACCAGAAAGAGACTCTACAAGTGCAGTTACTGTGAGGTATGTATTTATATTGTTATCTTGTCATTTTAGCCTGACTGTTTGGAACAACTCTGCTCATTAAACTGTGTTAGCATGTTAGCAATTCTACTGCATGCAAAAGCAGCTCTGAGTGATTATTCAGATTTTCATGTCAGTTATGATTTTAGTATTACTGTAGTATTATGGTGGTAGTATTGTAGTTATTGCAGCCCAGTAAACTGAGTGTGTTAACTGAAACAGTAAAATGTAATTGGACGTCTGCAGAGATGCTCTTTATTTCAGGCGACGTTCAGGATAAAAATGTTGAAGGACTGACTTACACTGTCTTTGTGTCTTTGTTTAGAAGCAGAGCGACACAGAAGGATCCAGTTCTCAACCCTGTCATCACTGTGGTGGTGGGAAAGAGTTTCATTGCGACCTGTGTGGAAAAACTTTCAAATGGCAATTGACCCTAAAAAGACATCAACGTAGACACACTGGAGACAAACTGCAAAGAATGTGGGAGAAGCTTCACCACATCAGGTGGATTAAAACGACATGAACTGATTCACAGTGGGGTTAAAAAGCACCTCTGTGATCAGTGTGGGTCATCCTTCACCACTGCAGGTCAGCTTAAATCACACAAACGAGTCCACACAGGAGAGAAACCATACAAGTGCAGACACTGTGACAGAAGCTTCTCACAATCATATCATCGTAACAAGCATGAACGTGCACACATGGATAGAAACTACAGCTGTGACCAGTGTGACAAGAGCTTCAGGAATCTCAATTCATACTCTGAACACAAACGATCCCACGTTACTAATAAACTGTTTCACTGTTACCAATGTGCCAAAACATTCACCTCATTGTCTGCTCTGTGCAAACATCAGCGTGATCACTAAGGGCTGAAATCACTCCCATCACTGGATCACAGTGAATCTGAAGAGACAGAAAGATCCTCTGGTTTCAGTGTCAGACTCAAAAAGCTTGAGATCAGGCTCCACAGAGTTCAGATAGAATCATTTAAACTTGTGTTGACAGGGCTCTAGACTAGCTTTTTGACATGGGCACACCGGTACGCCTAACTTTAAAAAGTTAGGCGTACCGGCACAAAAGTTAGGCGCACTCAAATTTTTCAACCGCATCGCTTAACACCGCAGTTTTACATGTGCACTTTCTTTGGGGGGGGAAGTCCATACAGACAATATTCATTTCTAAATTATTATCTAACAAACTTGTGTTTAAATTGCTTTTTCAATATTGTAGAAAATGTTAAACTTAATCATCATCTCGGCCTCTGACGACCTGTTTGCTGCTGCCTGCTGCTGAAAGGCAGTGGGGACACTTGGGCAGTGCATTTATTGCAGCATATAATGTATTTCCTGGATACACTGTGCTTTTTCAGCATTCAAAGATTGATGGCACCATGTCAGAGCTGGCTATGAATTTCAGACGGATCAGTCCTTAACACAAAAGTTATCAATAGTTCTTTTCATGTTTTCTTATTACCCACAGCTACATCCACTTCTGTCAGGCCTAGGCTTCTCACTAGGGCTGGGTATCATCATTGATTTCTATAATCCATTCGATTCCGGTTCTCAAAGTCCTGAGTCGATTCAATTTAGCCTCAGACAGTCAGAAATATTATAATTCTGATCATTTATCAGTACTGATACACATGAGACTTCATCAGAATTGTGAACATCACAGCAGATGCCTTTGTGTGAAAGTAACTGAGAATAAAACACAGAAAAACATGAAGGAGATTTTCCTGGTCTGGCGTTTTACAGCAGATAACCTTAAAAATATTCTGCAATTTTGCATAATTTTAAGAAGTTTAAATTTCTTCAGTATTGAACAGCAGAAATTAGGCTTTCTTGTCCGAGGTCATTTAAGTGAAAAAAGAAAAAGAAAAGAAAAAGACAGCGGCCGACAGCGCTGTAAACAACGGTAGACTGGTGGGTAATAAGCGAATGGATAATGCAGAAAACAGAGATTTGAGACGGGAAACTGTTCTTGAAGTACAGAGAGAGAGAGAGAGAGGGAGAGCTGTGCATGAAGTGTGATTTTTATCGTGGTGGAAGCAAAACAGCAAAAGTCAGAGGGAATTCATGACAACATTGATCAAATGTGAAGCGTAGTTTGCTGCTTCTTTTGCTGCTGGCTCGGCGAATTTTGGTTGGAGAGACAAAACCTGCAGCTCAGAATCAGCGCAAAAAAGACGGAAACACAGCGGACCCGACGCATCAGAGTCGCTAAGCTCCGACAGCGTGTCCGTGTTCGGGCCGTCGGGTGAGAAAGCCGAGAAAAACAAAGCTGATTCTGATGCGTCGGGTCTGCTCTGTGTTTACGTCTTTGTGTGGAATCCGTTAATGAATTGATATCACTTTATTCAAGCTACTCACCTCTCTCTTCCACCTGCACTTTCAACTGGACCACGGCCAATCAGAGAGGTCCGCCCCTGCCTATCTCTGATTGGTTTAGTCCATGATAGGGGCATAATGTGTGTCTGTTGTTGGCACACGGAGAGTTGCAGAGATTTTTTTTTTTTTTTTTTTTTTTTTTGTTATCTGAAAATATTTGGTCGCACAGGTGCAACCAAATATTTTTTTTTTAGTCGTACCACTGAAAAATTTGGTCGCATTTGCGACCAAATTGGTCGCACTCTAGAGCCCTGGTTGAACTGAACTGGTTGCTGGGCTGAACTTCTACATAATACAGATTTACATGGGATCTTACTTTCTGTCGTTTTACTGAGTCAGTTTTGTCCTTTTTTCTCTCTCCTGGTTTTGCTCGTCTGTAAATAATTGAAACTCAGTCAAATAGTTCATTGTTCTCCAGCAAAACGTTTTGGAAACTCATGTTTAACCTTTAAAACTCTGACATGTTTTAGCACACAAGGCTTCATCGGGGAGTTCACTCATGATTGGACCATGAGAATAAAGGTTTTTAGTTCTTTCAAAGAGAGTCTTGGAGCTGTTTGATGTTTTTGTTTTTCTGAAACCACCTGAAAGAAAAATTATTTTTCTTGCTTTATGTAGTGTGGAAGTTTTTAATGTTTCTTTCATCTGTGATGTTCTTGAATGTGTTGACATGAAGATGGTACAAATAAACTGTCCTTTCAGCTTTAGCTCCTAATTTATTCATTATTTATGGAAGTAGCACAGCAGCAGTTTCTTGATTAACACATGGAGGGCTCGGGATCTGATGGTAAATAATGTTTTGTGTCCTTGTACACATCATACAGCTCAGCTGTTCCACAGATGTCAGGTTTACACAGTGGGATGGTTTGTAAGAACGCAGCTCTCCTGTGGATAAATCCTTACTCTTAGCCTCAGGACCTCACACAGTCCCAGCAGGTTTGGTCAGAAGATTTATACCTTTTTCATTTCTATATGATTCTTCTTGCATCTAAACAAAGATGATTATGATGATGATGAGTCATTTATGAAAAAAGAAGCAAAAAACAATATTGTTGTATGAGGATTTTTATGGCAGATTTTGTACATCAACATTTTTGTACATGAAAATGTTGAAAGGATGCAAAGGAGGAGGAGGGCACAAGAGCTCAGCACGTGATACTGACTGGAAGCAACACAGCCGCTGTTGACAAAGCAGCAGAGTCAGATATGAATGTGTATTGAATTCATCGTGTAAATATACCAGATTTATCCACATACGCTAGTTTTCACCCTTTTTTCTTTTTTTTACTTTCAGTAAGTTTACTTTTATTTTATTTTTACTTTCTGAAGATGCAGGAGAATCTGATTCATCATTATTGAGCATTTCATTAAAGTAATGTTTAAAAGACATTTCTCGTTTGTTCTTTCAGCTGCAGCCTCGCTGGTGTTTAACTGTCTGACAGTAAAGAAGATAAAAGATATGTGCAAACACAAACACATGAAAAGTATTTGCAGAAAAGCTTAAAGCTCTTGTTTGTCTGTTTTTTCGTTCCAGTCATCGCCAACATGGCGAAGATGTGAAGCTGCCTTTCTGCTACAGTATCTCCTTACATACATTTGCTCATATCGTGGGACTTCTTATACTTTCTTTCTTTGACCATGTCTCACTGTGTTTTATTCTTGACGTTGCATTTGAGTCTTGCATGACTTTATTTTAATTAATGCTAAAAATGGATGGATGGCTAGACGGACCCCCTGAATTTATCATCTGAAATCTTTTTATTCCTTTATTCCACTGCTTTCAGGCATTTCTGTGCATCCAAATTTATATATAGATATCAAAACACTCATAACTGTACAATTTGGGGGGTTTTTTTGTTTTTTTTTGTTGTTTTTTTTTAACCTGTCCCGTTTGGTTCTTTTGCCATCAGAATTATTGTCTAAAGGCAAAGAAAGATGCCCAACGGATTTACTTTACCAAATGGACCATCCCAGCCTTGCCGTAATGGTCCATCTGATTCACCTTTTATTGTTTATTTTATTTTCACTTGCTGAATACGGGACAGACTTGACTGGTGGAAAGAAAGGGGAGAAAGAAAGAGGGAAAGAAAAAAAAAACCTGAGAAGAGGGACGGGGGAAAAGGGCAAAAAACAAAAACCAACAGAATAAGCAGACAAAAAATACATATCGATCACCTGGATCACCTGTTGAGAAAGAAAAAAGAAAGCAAGCAGAAGAAGACGAGAGTAATAAACAAGATCACAGGTTGGGGCAGTGGCCCCCCACACCCTCTAGCAGATCATTACATGAAGGAACCTTTTAAAAACAAGCGCGTTCATGCTCACAGGTGTACACACGGGTGATCACACACACAAACTACACCCTTTTTGGCTCCTACCTCAAAGCACACTGTGCGCTGTCAATCTCACGTGCTGCACCATAATGTTTAATATTTAGTATTTACTGTCATATTCCCATATATCATTGTGATCTTGTTTATTACTCTCGTTTTCTTCTGCTTGCTTTCTTTTTTCTTTCTCAACAATTTGTTAATATCTTCATAATGTCCAATAATGTTACACCCCAGTGCTTTCATTTGAACCCCAAGTGTCATTGTCTTTGAAAAAGCACAGAGTATAATGCATCTATTTTGCAAAAATAAATAAGACAATAAATGTTAAAAGACTTTCAAAAAGGTACCCTGTTTTTCCCTTCGTCGTATCGTACAAACAGAGATAATATAATTATCCGAGGAACAATTGTCAATAAGCAGAGAAGTTCTTAAAATATTAATGCAAGACATGGAAGCAGCTGGTGTTGTTCCCAAATTAGGAAGAATATTTTAAAATTACTTCACAATTCTTCTTGCACTTCAGATTGTTACAAACTATCAGAATATAAAGAAAGTCAGAAAATGGACAACCTCAGCTTATAAAACTGCTATTTTTTAACCACAAACCACTGGATCAATTTCAAGGGTTTTGCACTTGATTTTTATTTAATCATAAAACACTGCAGAGATGCAAAGAAATAATCATTATAACAGTGTGCAAATACTATGTGTCCAAGCTATAGACGTCTCTGAAGCGACACCTTAAGAAACTCCTGCATAGCTGCGGGGTGCACAGTCCACATTTCACAGTGACAGCACAAAGACCCACACAGCTGGATTTGGATATTTAACATTCATTCAGTAAAAATTAAACCCTGCATGAGTCCATGAATATCTGGCATTAATCATATGAAAGCCTCTGCTGTAGCACCCTGTCATCCATTCATCCAAGAGCAGTGTTGGGCAAGTTACTTTGAAATAGTAATTCAATTATAGTTACTAGTTACTACTTCAAAAAAGTAACTGAGTTAGTAACTGAGTTACAATATTCTAAAAGTAATTAATTACTTGGAAAAGTAACTATTGCGTTACTTAAAAAAAAAACAAAGAACGTTTAACCCTCTGGGGTCCAGGGTATAATTGGCCATTTTTTTACTACTCTTGATTTTCTCTCCACATTTTACCTTTAAAAACTATTTACTTTGCCTTGTTTGGTATCATTCTTTTTAGCGCAACCTCACGTGCCTGAATTTACAGTTATGTTCTCATTTTGTCATACTGTATAACCAGAATTGATCTAAAATCAGACAAAAAACATAAAATCACAGTAGAAAAAGTTATATTTTTACTGTAACAACCATAAACATGTTTAATGAATCATATTTCATAACTTCAAATGCAAATATTAATTGTCAATTTTAAAATCCTATGCACAAGTTTTGCAAACAACAAAGTTATTTGCATCCATTTACCTTTTACCCTTTTTTTAAATAACCATTTCAAACTATTTAAAGAACAATCAGCTGTTCTTCAATAAGATGCCACACAAATTATTTGTGCCACTCCAAAAAAATCATTTCTGTCCACTATACAGGAGAACATCACAGCCTGATACCTGCAGGTCTGACAGCAGCAGGTGTATCACTCCCGTTTCTACCTGGAGACAGCAGTCGCCTCATTGTTCTGACACACAACACAAAACTATCCACAACACTACACACTAACTACACAAGACAACACATTAACTACACACTCCAAACACGCTAAACGTCACAAATCTCACATCTCAAAACTCGCTCTCTCTTTTTCTGCTGTCTTTCTCTTTCTCTCTCTCCCTCTTTCTCTTTCTCTCTTTCTCCCTCTCTCTCTCTTTCTCTTTCTCTCTTTCTCTCTCTCTCTCTCTCGCCGTCACTCCTAAAACTTTTTTTTGTTTTGTTTTTTTGCTCATAAGCAGAGAGTGTGGCGAAACTATTGAGGAAAAAACGCCGCGTATATATTGTTTATCATATCTGGTTTTACGTGGCCTATCGACACAATTTAAAAACTGGTACCTTGTTGCTTTGTCTTTAAGTGGTCATGTGATTGACTTACCACGACTACTTTATTCTTCCTCAGTCAAACAGCAGCACTCATGCGATTGTTTTGCCCCCTGAGCTCCAGGTGTTGTGCTAGACAGTGATCGTGATTACCGTCCGCGGGAGCGCGCAGCTGCTTAAAGCTGTAGCGTCCAGATTACTTACAGCTACTTCCGTGCAACTGATATAAGATGCGGTAAGCTGAACACAGCTTCAACCGTCTGTTTGTTGAAAAATAGTAACGGACCGCGTTACCTTGTTAGTAACTGTAACGCCGTTGTAACGATAGGAATAGTAATTAGTTAGATTACTCGTTACTGAAAAAAGTAACGCCGTTAGTAACGCCGTTACTTGTAACGCCGTTATTCCCATCACTGTCCAAGAGATGTAACCAAGATACTGCCTCTATTAGATAATTATTAGATAATCATTTTTGAAAATAATCTTTAACATCTGAGTAATTTCAGATTTTTAATGTCAGATTTTACACGGTCAGGTGTATCAGAGTTTAACTCAGAAAATTAAACTTTAACTCAAAATTTCTTTTAAATAAATTTCAAACGAGCCATCATGATAAAGGGAATGTGTGCAGTTTTGGTGCTCCGTAAGTTCTGTGCTGAACAGCGTGGCTGACTCTTTGTATCTACTATTGCCTCCACAGTCTGAGTCCACACAGGTAATGAGCCATTATGACCAATTATGGAGTCCCCTGCCAGCTCGCGCTTTTTTGAGGTTATGTCAAAAGGTCTCTTGGAAATAAACACGGACTATTTGTTTAGGCAGTCTGTGTCAGTGGGCTCAGTCAGTGGTCACATTGTCTTATTACAATGAACACATGCAGTGTAGTTTATTTTGAGTTAATCCAGCCTTCTACCTGCAAGAAATCTTTAGTGCAGTATGTAATCTGCTTCTGAAAATAGCTCCCAGCAAGAAGAATCTGTTCTTTCAGCTCTAATCCGTGAAAAACAGACAAAAAAAAAAAAACTTGGTTGGTCTGTTCATTGTCACCGCTCTGATGTCAGGTGTACATGATTGGAGGATTTGGGGTTGGGTTCTCTGCTCATTCATCACTGCAGATTTTAGTTAGATTTGTTTGTCCGTGGGAACTGTGGGAACCTTAAATTACATTTTGGATGTAAACAAAAAGAAGAGCGTGAAGGGGTGTGAAGAAAAACAGATTTTAAACTTTGTTTCTTTTACCTGGACTCTGGTGCCATCCTGTGGCTGCTATGAAACAAAAGTGAAGTAATGAAAATAAAAAATGTTCTCAGTTTTCCTTGTTTGCCAAACTTCTCTCTAAAAACCAAGTCTGGTCCCTGTGTTTTTCTTACAGTCTCTACAGTGTGAGATAATAAAAGGAGGATGTTGAAGGCAGCACCGCTCCACCTGCACTATACACACTATACAATTTTTTCATAACAGATGAGTTTTGTTTTTTTGGGGGGGTTTTTTGTTTTGTTTTTGTTTGGTTTTTTTTTTTGGGGGGGGGCTGTTTTTTTATTCCCACCTATGCTTCTATTTTCTATATTAAAAAAACAACTGGAGTTATGCAGGTTTACTATGACCAAAACTTCAGACTCACAGTGAAGCATCTTGCTGTGTAACACTATACAACAGTGTAAAGTTCAGGAAAGTTTCTTCATGGTTCAGAGGCTGCTCGGCAGAGGATGATTTAAAGATGTGTGTGAAATGGGCTGTTATGATTGGTCAGAAAACCTTGGAGTCATTTTTGACCAGGACATGTCCTTCAACGCACATATTAAACAAATATGTAAGACTGCTTTCTTCCATTTGCGCAACATCTCTAAAATTAGAAATATCCTGTCTCAGAGTGATGCTGAAAAACTAGTTCATGCATTTATTACTTCCAGGCTGGACTACTGTAATTCACTATTATCAGGATGTCCTAAAAACTCGCTGAAAAGCCTTCAGCTAATCCAAAATGCTGCAGCAAGAGTACTGACAGGGACTAGAAAGAGAGAGCATATTTCTCCTGTTTTGGCTTCCCTTCATTGGCTTCCTGTTAAATCCAGAATTGAATTCAAAATCCTGCTCCTCACATACAAGGTCTTAAATAATCAGGCCCCATCTTATCTTAATGACCTTGTAGTACCATATCACCCTATTAGAGCACTTCGCTCTTGCACTGCAGGCCTACTTGTTGTTCCTAGAGTATTTAAAAGTAGAATGGGAGGCAGAGCCTTCAGTTTTCAGGCCCCTCTTCTGTGGAACCAACTTCCAGTTTGGATTCGGGAGACAGACACTATCTCTACTTTCAAGATTAGGCTTAAAACTTTCCTTTTTGCTAAAGCATATAGTTAGGGCTGGACCAGGTGACCCTGAATCCTCCCTTAGTTATGCTGCAATAGACGTAGGCTGCCGGGGATTCCCATGATGCATTGAGTTTTTCCCTTCCAGTCACCTTTCTCACTCACTATGTGCTAATAGACCTCTCTGCATCGAATCATATCTGTTATTAATCTCTGTCTCTCTTCCACAGCATGTCTTTCATCCTGTTTTCCTTCTTTCACCCCAACCGGTCGCAGCAGATGGCCGCCCCTCCCTGAGCCTGGTTCTGCCGGAGGTTTCTTCCTGTTAAAAGGGAGTTTTTCCTTCCCACTGTCGCCAAAGTGCTTGCTCATAGGGGGTCATATGATTGTTGGGTTTTTCTCTGTATTTATTATTGTGCTATCTACTGTACAATATAAAGCGCCTTGAGGCGACTTTTGTTGTGATTTGGCGCTATATAAATAAAATTGAATTGAATTGAATTGAATTGAATAGAAAATGTGAAGACGGTTGCCTTTTTATAAAGAGTAGCCTTTCCTTTTTGCCAGTGGTCGTGGCCGCTAAAGAGCGTTTCCCTGAGCCTTAAAATTGAAAATCCGGCACGGCGCTGTCACGCTGATGGCCCGGGAGACACCGTTGGTGAGTCGGAAACTATTGCCTGGATGGCGAAACTCCCAGTAGCCAGGAGAATGCCAGGAGGGGTTTGTTCATATGAAATAGAAAACAAATACAAAGCATTAAACCACGTTAAAAACACAACAGCCTTTATAAATGCAGTTTGGACCACTTTGCAGTTATTTATTTGTAAAAAAAATGTTTGGAATCATGTATGATTTTCGTTCCACTTCTCACGTGTACACCACTTTGTATCAGTCTTTCACGTGGAATTCCAATAAAATTGATTCATGTTTGTGGCTGTAATGTGACAAAATGTGGGAAAGTTCAAGGAGGCCGAATACTTTTGCAAACCACTGTAAAATAGAACAAAATACAAAGCATTAAAAAATGTTAAAAACACAACAGTCTTTATAAATGTAGTTTGGACCCGGAAGCAAGTTTCATCAGGTCATCACTTAAAGACTGGATATCCCACCTGCTGTGGAGTTTTAATGCAGTACAGTTGTTATTATTAAACTCCTGTCACATTCTGACCGTTAAAATGAATAATATTCATATATGAAATGAAATTGTTTCAAGTAAACTGTATATGGTGTTAAATAGGCCTAAACTACTGTACTTTAATGTCGGCAATAAGGGCGGTACTTCAAGAGCCATATATTTTATGAGGTGGTACTCATTGTGATATATAGAGGACAGCAGGAGCAGAACAGACACACAGCAACAACCAACAACAACCCTGCAAGTGGACCTATTTTGGGGGGACTTGTGTATCATGTAAAGCACTGTGCAATGCTCTATGTGACAAATATTAAAAAATAAATTTCATTCAATCATTCAACAAATATTTTGTTCTCTATGAATGCCCAGCAGCCCTGAAACCCTCTGAACTCTAATGTTCACAACCCAATAAATCGATAGACTTTGAGGAGCATGAATTAGACTGGATAAGAATTTTTATGGAACTTCTTTTATCCTGGACCTGGAAGAACCCTTGACCCCAAGCAAGCTCATGCCATCCCCCTGTACCCAGCTCCACTTGTTTGTGAAACAAAGCTGTGTCCCATTGGTTCTCCTGTTTGGTCTACCTTAGTAAGTCCATGTCAAGTTCTTGTCAACAGGAAGAGAAAAAGTGTCTCATCAGTTTGATACCTGCTACGTGAAGGTGTTAGAGAAGATTTGCATCAATAAGATTTCTTTTTCTGGTCTATTATGGTTACTTGTGAGTTTAGACTATTCAGACATCTATGAGGGCTGTGATAAGAGAAGGAGAAGGTTTTAGAGATGTTAAAAGTTTGCCTATACTTTCACATTTTAAAACACTCTAAACACAGTTACTCCTGCTACAGAACCTGCTGCCTTCTGGTGGTGTCTAATAATCTTAGGCCCCCTCCTCGATTCAGAGATGGTCTTTCCCTTTTCACGTAAATGGCCTCCTTGACTCCCCCCTCAAACCAGCGTTCCTCCCTGTCCAGGATGTGTACATCCTCATCATTGAAAGAGTGTCCACTGGCCTGTAGGTGTGAATAGACTGCAGAGTCCTGGCCTGATGAGGTAGCTCTTCTGTGTTGTGCCATCCGCTTCGCCAGAGGTTGTTTGGTTTCCCCGATGTATAAATCCTGGCAATCCTCCTGGCACTTAACAGCGTACACTATGTTACTCTGTTTGTGTCGGGGGGGACCGGATCCTTAGGGTCGACCAGTTTTTGGTGCAGCGTGTTTTGGGCTTTAAAAGCCACAGAGACCCGGTGTTTAGAAAAAATGCGTCTCAACTGCTCCGATACTCCTGACACATATGGGATCACTACAGGTTTTCGCTTGGGCAGCGGTTGTCCTTCTCTCCTGGATCGGCTGGAGCTTTCTTTAGGTGCCTTTCCCGCTTTGACAAAGTCCAGCTGGGATAACCACATTTACTCAGGGCCTTCTTGATGTGCTGTTCTTCTGCCTCCCTGGCCGCTGTGTCAGTGGGGATGGTGTTCGCTCTGTGTTGTAGCGTCCTGATGACACCCAGTTTGTGCTCCAGTGGATGATGAGAGTCAAACCTTAGATACTGATCCGTATGTGTAGGTTTACGGTACACGTCAGCTTTTAGATGTCCCCATTACTGATGGAAATCTCACAGTCTAAGAAGGCTAACCTGCCACTTTTCATATCCTCCCTGGTGAATTTGATGTGTCGGTCCACCGAGTTAATGTGATCCGTGAAGTGTAGTACATCCTCAGATTTGATTTTCACCCAGGTGTCATCCACATATCTGGTGGTGTTCCAGGGTAGGATAGCAAAGCCCTCTTTTCCTCTTCTTCCATGTACAAATTGGCCACGATGGGTGAAACTGGGGAGCCCGTGGCACACCCATGTTTCTGCCTGTAGAACTGATCCTTGTATGTGAAGTAGGTGGAATGAAGACACAGTTCCAAAAGCAAACACACTTGGTGGATGCTGAGAGTGGTCCTGTTGCTGAGGTTGGTGTCATCCTGTAATCTCTTATGGACTACCTCCAACGCTTCCGTGACTGGGATGCAAGTGAAGAGAGATGTAACGTCGTACGAGACCATGGTTTCATCTGCCTCCATAATGACATCTCTCACCTTCTCAACAAAATCCAGGGTGTTCTGGATGTGGTGTTCAGAGCTGCCCACCAGCGGGTTGAGGATCGAAGCCAGAAACTTGGAGATGTTTTAGGTGACAGAGTTGATCATGCAGACAATCGGTCTTAAAGGTGCCCCCTGCTTATGTATTTTCGGTAAACCATACAGACTTGGTGTAGACCCCCCTGGGTACAGCCTGTGGTATGAGGTCTGGTCGATATCGATAATAAAAAAAATGGCGAACTGACTGACTGGTTAAAGCTGACAAAAGCTGTCAAGACTGACTGACTTAACACCATTGTGTGAAGTTAACCCCCACCTGACAAAGGTGTGGATGTATCTCTGTGTGTGTCTCTTGTTGCAGGAACAGGAGACCACAGGAGGAAACTTGGGTCACATGACTATATGAACTCTGCAAATTTAACCTTTTAAGTTTTAATTTTTCTGTGTCTATGAATTTACCACGGGTGTGTTATTCACTACCTTGTGTTGCTCACAGAGATCACTGTGAGAAAGAGTGTATACACCTGTGCAGCGCTAACATTTACATTTCTTTTCTACAACAGATGGTTAATCATGTGATTTGATCATGTGATTTACAGCAAGACACAACTTAATGTTTTTCTACCACAGGATTACTGAGATTTTGTGTGAAGAAAACTGTGGTTACAGGCTATATGTTGGTGATGAAATTACACTGTGTTGTTGAGAAAATGTTGGAGAAAATGTGAATGTTACAGGGGAGAAGTGAATACAGTGTGATACTGTGTTTAAAACCATTGTTGCTTCTTTTACTTAACTTTATGACCTTTCACAGCACCTCTGGAATCGGGATGGCCGACGCCTGAACACCAGGATGATCCGTGTGTTTGGCTGATGTTTGTTTTTCTTTAAGAGTGTTTGTAAAGGATTCAGCACAGACAGACAAGTGACAATCGACAGATGTGCAGTGGTTACAGAATAGTTACATGGGGTTCATTATCTGACCACTATTGGGCTCATGGTGAGTGACAAACTTAAGGAAAGTCACTGATTACAATGTGGAATGACGTTGAGATGTTCAATGATTTGGAACAAATTATGGAAAAAGCGGGAGTTTAATGAGTTTAGAATAAACCTGCAATGATCCTTGTCTCTGTGATGCTGAATACTTTATTATACTTATGAGTTGCAGTTGGTTGCAAATGTGAAGTTGTTTTAACTTGAAGACTTTGTCTTCTAGGATACAGGCTGGAGCTGGGAGTTAAACAATCTAAACATTTAACCACTGACTAATGTTTTTACACAGGGTTAAAGGTTGGAGAATGGCTGTGTTTCCAAGTGGGAAAACCTGGAGATTGTTTTAGAGAGAATGTGCAACATTCTTGTACATGTCTCATTGGGGAGTTGACACATGGCGAAAGCCATGTGGCGAGAGGAGTGTCATTTTTTAATTTGCAGATGTCGTGAGGTCCCATGACGAGAAGGAGTGACTGAGGGGATCGTCCACAAGATGGAAGCTGAGGCTTCAGGAGGAGAGAGGCTTCAGGAGGATCAGAGATCACCTTCAGCACAGCAGACATCGCGCAGAGAGCTGTGCTACTGGGCTTCCAGGAGATCATCGAGAGGAGTCTTTGCACAGCAAACAACCATAAGGAGTGGAAGCGTTTCAACGTTGACATTGAGGAAGACAACTGAGGTGTACGACGTGCTCTGCCTTAAATCGTCTGCAGCGTTGGAACATGAGAACCTGAGGGATGATGGGAGCGTGCCAAGCTCCATAAGCAGTGTTGGGGAGTAACGGAATACATGTACCGCCGTTACGTATTTAGAATACAAAATATGAAGGTCCCACCTTCACTGTTGTGATTGGTGTGGGGGTAGGGACAGGCTTAGGGCATCGGGGGGGTTCCCCGGGAGCATCTTCCTTGGGGGGCTCAACCCGGGGTAGCGGTCATGGCCAATTAGGGGCTCTGTTGGCTCTTAGGTGACAGTTTCCTCGTGGCTGCGTGCAGCAGGGCTAGGGGAGGGTCTGTGCTGATGGACGTGGGTTACTGACCTGGTAGCCTGGCTGCCCCTGGGTGGGTCCGGGATGGGCGTGAGTTCTGGGGGCGTTCCGTCTCTGGGCTGGGGCCCTGGCCAAGCCTCAGGGGCTTGGGTCCTGGTTGGTGTGTTGCCGGGGTTGTGGGCGGGTGGGTGTATGGGGGCCCAGTCCTGGCGCGGGGTGCCGCCGGTGCATCGAGCCACCTGGGGGGCTCTTCAACTGGTGGGGGAGGTTGTCACATCCTGCAGGAGCCTTCCTCTCTTCAGGAACTCTCTCTGCAGGAGGGGGAGATACAGGAGAGGTGGAGGAAGATCTCAGCCTGGGCGTCTATTGTCTTGTGTAGTCTGGAAGATGAGTGGATGATGGGGTGGTTGCAGTTTTCTCTGTGGTGGGGTCAGGTGGACTGTCCCGGGCTCTGTGGGGCCGGGCGGCGCTGCTGCACTGGGCCCCGGTCTGGATGGGCCTGGGCCCCCTTTCCCTGGCGGGTTGCAGAGTATGGGGGTGCCTACTGGGGTCAGCGGGGAGCTGACCCCAGGGAGGGGTCACTTGCCCCTCCCTTCCTTCCCTCCCCATCTCCAGCTGCCTCCCTCTTCCCGTTCCACCACAATCACCCACACATGCAGGGCCTTGGGGTAGGGGTGTGTCACCAGGGTGCAGAGGAGACATCCCCCCCCTCTGTCCCCTTCTGGCTGCCTCTGCCTCAATTTTATCCCACAACTTAGACATTCACATTACTCACACTCTCATTACACATACATATAGGATCTTGGGGGTGGGCACGCTACACGGATTCCAATCACCATCAGGGTGTACACCTCACCCCTGGCGTCGCTGCCCACCTCTCAATTTTAAATACACGTAGACATTGAGGGCTAGCAGGAGGGGCTATACGCTTACCTGCTGCTCTGGCAGGTAGCTCCATGCCCTCCTGGGTTTTAAATGCACCTTAGAACACACATACATCAACACTACATATGAGCGGGTGGAGGGAGGTTTGGAGTCTTCCTACACCCCCGTTCTCTGCGGCCTGCTGGAGCGGGGGGGCTAGGAGGAGGAGTTGGCCGTCCGACTGGGGTCTGGAATGTGGGGCCTCCCTGCTGCTGCGGAGTCGGGGCGGTCTGCTTCTCCCCACCGCAGGGAAAAGGGTAACACCACCTGGATCTGGGCGCAGTTTCCCCCTCCAGGGGCAAGGGTACCTAGACCCGGGGCTTAGAGTAGGCTTGGGGAGTGTGATTGTGTGTACAGCGTCTCTTTATGTCTGTCTCCACGTTGGGTGAGTGTTGAGAGCATGAGGGTGGGAATAGATGTTTGTATCTGTGTGTGCCTGTTTGTCTCTGTCTATATGTCAGGTTGGGTATCAGACCCCACCTCTCTGGGGACATCTCAGGCCCTCCAAGGTTTGGAGGCCCATCTCCCCCCACCACTTCCCCTGCCGGTGGCAGACGCCCTCAGACATCGGTGCATTGGTGGTTCTTTGTGTCCGGGGGTGGGCGCCCAGGTACCCACCGGCTCACTCCTTGGCGGCTGCTTATCGGGGCATGGAGCCTGGGGCTCGCTCGGGCCACTTCGGGGATGGGGTGCCCTCGGCCTCTCGGCCCGGGGCTCGGTCACTCAGGCACAGCTGGCTGCTGGCGGAGCTCACGGGCACGTCACTGCAACCCCCCTGGCTTCTGCTCCGCGGCTGCTGAGTGACCCCTCATCTGGGACTCTCCTCAGCTCTTTCTGGATAGTGGCGCGGCTGCCCCTCTGTTGGTCTTCCTTGGTCTCTTGTGTTCTGGGGGCCTCTGGATGTCTGGAGTTTTGATCTCCTCCATACCTGCTTCATGCCCTGGAGGTCGGGGCAGTGGCCCCCCACACCCGCTAGCAGATCATTACATGAAGGAACCTTTTAAAAACAAGCGCATTCATGCTCACAGGTGTACACACGGGTGATCACACACACAAACTACACCCTTTTGGGCTCCTACCTCAAAGCACACTGTGCGCTGTCGATCTCACGTGCTGCACCATAATGTTTAATATTTAGTATTTACTGTCATATTCCCATAGATCATTGTGATCTTGTTTATTACTCTCGTCTTCTTCTGCTTGCTTTCTTTTTTCTTTCTCAACAGGTGATCCAGGTGATCGATATGTATTTTTTTGTCTGCTTATTCTGTTGGTTTTTGTTTTTTGCCCTTTTTCCCCGTCCCTCTTCTCAGGTTTTTTTTTTTCTTTCCCTCTTTCTTTCTCCCCTTTCTTTCCACCAGTCAAGTCTGTCCCGTATTCAGCAAGTGAAAATAAAATAAACAATAAAAGGTGAATCAGATGGACCATTACGGCAAGGCTGGGATGGTCCATTTGGTAAAGTAAATCCGTTGGGCATCTCTCTTCGCCTTTAGACAATAATTCTGATGGCAAAAGAACCAAACGGGACAGGTTAAAAAAAAAAAAAAAAAAAAGAATACAAAATATGAGTAACTGTATTCCGTTACAGTTACCGTTTAAAAAGGTGGTATTCAGAATACAGTTACTTTGTTGAAATAAATGGATTACACGGCGGTACTTCCTTGTTTCATATTGTAGCGGGTCAGGACTGTTTGGGTTTGTTTGACAGCTACGTAATGTTGTTCCAGGCGGCAGCGTTACGGTTGCCATGGTTACAGGGTGACGCTCTCTCTCTGCGTGTTTCCTGTGTGAGAGAGCGCTTTTTTGTTGTTGTTGTTGTTGTGCTAAGCTAATAGGCAGAATGCTACAGGCATGGCCCTAAAGAATGTAGCATCATGGGCAGTGTAGTCCGTGCTGCAGCGAGAATGGACTGCCATACACGTTATGTGTCTGTGAGCGAGGGAGGGAGAGAAAGGAAAAGTCCGAGCTGTCACGGAGCAAAAACGGGAGCTGGAAGCATGTAAATATAATAATAACCACTGCAGCCAAGAAGAGTGCCTGACCAGCCCATTTGTAAGTAAGCTATTAAGACTCAACTGTACACTGTGTTCGTATAAATAAGTTCCGTTGGAGCCTTTCAACGCCTCTCTCTGTCTTTGGCAAGCAAAGTTGACCCAGACAACAAAGTGAAGCTAGTTTTCGGCTACCAGCCCGACACGGAACCCACCGTATTAGCCAGAGGTCCCTTTACTACGGTTCGCAGACGCGGACCTTCAGTATCAGTAATAAATCACAGCAATAGTACATTCACGTAGTTGTAAACAGCACGATAATATATTAAGTAATCCAAAGTATTCAGAATACGTTACTCTCATTGAGTAACGTAACGGAATACGTTACAGAATACATTTTGGGGCATGTATTCAGTATTCTGTAGTGGAATACATTTTAAAAGTAACCTTCCCAACACTGTCCATAAGTGACAGCGCAGAGGAGGTCCAGCGATGGACTTGTGGTTCTGTGAACAGCACAAATGCCAGGTGACTGTGAAATAACTAACAGCACTTTTTCCACAAGTGAAGCCAGTAACTTATTATCCTAAAAAGATTAGCTCTAGTTTCTTGTGCTTTACCTCCATGCATGAGATCAGTATGTGCAGCAGCTTAAGCAGTACACTGTTTCAGGAAATAGTTTATTTCACCTTTTGACACTGTTAGTTCCACACGAGGTAGATGTCTACTACTGCAGACTAAAATTACATTTCTGTCACTTTCCGCCTTTAATGTTACTGTTACTCTTACAACCACACATAACCATAAAATGGTGCACAATTCTGAATCCATCAACTCTTTTGCCAACGAAAGAAGAGGGCACTTCTCATGAGTGTAGAGAGCACGTGGAGAAGGAGTGTAAGCCGAGGGATGACTTAACAGATGTGCCACTTGATGAGGGAATGGTTTGGTTTGTTGATGGTTCGAGTTTTACAACAGCAGAGGGACAGGCTGAAACAGGTTTTACTGTAGTAGATAGTGAGAAAATTATCTGTGCAAGACAACTAGCATGTTTCATATTTGCTTAAGCAGCAGAGATGCTAGCTTTAACGGAAGGGTGTAAAGCTGCAGACAGACAATATACACTGATAGCCAATATGCATTTGCTACATTACATTTCTTTGTAGTGCAGTGGGTGAGACGAGGTGTGACAGCCTCTACAGGGAAGCCTGTACAACACAGCAAACTCCTGCAAAATCTGCTGGAAGCAATAATATTGCCCAGTAGAATTGCCATTTGTAATTGTGCAACACGTGAGGGAAAGATCCAGTTGCATTAGGGAATGCTTTTGCAGATAAGATCGCAAAAGAGGCAGCTTTAGGAGCACATGGTGTTCACATTTTAGCAGTGCAACATCAACAGACATCGCCTATTATACAAGATGCACTGGCAGACATGCAGGCCCACTCACCTACTGCAGGAAAAACGGTTGTGGCTTACAGAAGGAGCGAGCTTGCAGGATGGTGTTATTGTCTGTGCGATAAACCAATACTGCCATAGAATTTGTATAAGACTGCTGCTATTTTGAGCCATGGGCCGTGGGCAGCAGTAGTGCAACATTTTCATACTCTAGGATTTAATACCTTTGAAAAATTTTGCAGGTCATGTATGATATGTTGCAAGCGCAATTCTCGGGGTAATTTGAGACCTAAGAGAGGGAAATTCCCCAGACTCAGTCACCGATTTCAAGTTATTCACATGGATTTTATAGAGCTGTCCAACTGTAATAACTATAAGTATTGTCTAGTGATAGTGTGCCCTTTTTCAAAGTGGGTAGTGGGTTCTTCCCATTCTATGCAAGGCCACCTGGGTTGGCTGGAAGACTGTTTACTTAGCCTGGCAGGGCGAAGGACACTGTCTCAGCTGAACTCTGGACACATACACACACACACACACACACACACACACACACACACACACACAGACATATATCCACAGGTTTCTGTAAGAGCGTACGTAGGCTGCCATGACAGACCACTACTTCCGTTGTCCGGTTTTATACTTCCGGTTACTCGAAGCGAGACCCAGCGTTCAGTCGTTGCTAACAACAAAATCAGTTACTTTGTGCGGTAATAAGTGGCTTTACCTGTTCGAAGATGAGCTCGGGTTCAACGTGTGCTGTTGTCGGCTGCCACAATAATTCAAGAAAACGGAAAAACGCATTAGAAACATTTTGCCTTGAGCATCAACAACTTAGAAAGGCCTGTCTGAGCCCACCGCCCTACGCACTGCACTCTATGCCGCGGAAGGAGGATCGGAAACTAGCGTGGCTGGCAGCTTTAAGACTCAAACACCCTCCAAAGAGAGTTTATGTTTGCTCCTTTCATTTTATCGATAAAAAGCCCACAGAGCTACACCCCGACCCGGAGCTTTATCTGGGCTATGACCGACCCCCACCGAAGAAAAAAAGAAAGCTCACTCTGACCACTTTGAGTGTGACAGCTTCCAGTAATACGAACAAAAACACAGAATCTGTACCCGGTAAGTGAAACGTAAATGTGGTTTGCCACCGTTTCACATTTTAATCATGCAATTCTTTACTTTTACTAAATAATAGCCTATGGTGAATGGCGTTAGTATCAGCACTGGCTGGTTATTAGCAGAAAAGTCTCAATTTTAACGAAAGTTTACACCCGTGGTTAGTAATTAACACCAGCCGCATGCTGCCAAAAGATTAGCCCCAAGGGCTGTAAAAGTCTTAGGTTTGTGTTTATAAAGAACATGTTTTTTCAAGTCGAGAAAACTCAAGTAAAAACGTTAAAGGCAACCTTTGCAAAAATACCAACATTTGTGACTTTTTTTAGAATGAAAAATAAAATCTAATCACAGTAATTGAATAAAATTGTGATACATTTTTAGGGGACTTGGGAACATTTTATGTTGACATTTATGATTTTGCATTTGTGTGAAAAAATGTAAAATGAGAAATTTCATTCAAAAATATAATAAGCTAAGTGACACTTTACAGTTTCTCTTATGCTAACAGTTTGAGTGTACATCTGATCATATTTTTGTCTTATTCAGACTCCACAGTGTTATGTTCAGTGGAATTAGACCAGGCCAGCATCTCCACACAACCCCCTGAGCCACATCTGCACTCAGTCCACACACAGTGGGAGGATCATTCGCAACAAGACCATCAATACTGCAACAGGTCTTGCAGGAAAGATGTGCAGGATAAGATGACTCAGTGTGATGAAGTTGCATATTTCATTCTTCAAAATGATGCAGATGCTTTGCTGTACACTGGGATAGCCTTAGAAACATTTAACACACTTGTGTCGACACTGGAAGGATATGACAACAATGAATTTACAGTGCCTGTCCGAGATCAAGTCCTCATGACACTTATGAAATTAAAGAGTAACCGTGCAATAGATGACCTAAGCCGCCAGTTTCATATATCACAAAGCATGGCCAGCACGATCATCTCACACTGGTTAGACAAGCTGGAGGAAGTTCTCCGACCATTAATTCCATGGCTGCCAAAAGAAACTATTCAAGCAACTATGCCTGAAGCCTTTAAGAAGAACTTTCCAAATACTACATGCAGAGAGACCCTTTTACAGAAACCCAGAAATCTGGGCTCAAGAGGGGAATCATACAGCCATTATTATTCACAAAACACAGTCAAATATTTGGTTGCTGTTGCACCATGTGGACTAATCATGTTTGTGTCTGCAGCATATGGCGGCCGATGTAGTGACAAATTTATCACAATGGACTCTGGAATATTAACATACCTAAAACCTGGTGATGAAGTCATGGCAGATAGAGGTTTTACAATTAAAGACTTACTCTTTGAGAGAAAAGTTAGATTAGTAATACCCGCTTTCACAAAAAAACGTAGACAGCTAACTGAGGAACAGGTAACATACACACGTCGGATTGCAAATGTAAGAATCCATGTTGAAAGAGCAATCAGATGCTTGAAAGTCTACAAAATACTTTCACAAATTGTTCCTATAAGCATGGCTCCTAAAGTAGACAAGATACTGAGAATATATCTGCTGCTCTAGTGAACTTAAGAGAGGATCTCATTCGAGGGGCAGGGGCGATTCTAGGATCAGAGCTTTGGGGGTGCTGAGCACTCAGAGAGCTGCCCAGCCAGGCAAGATACACTTTACTCGTCACAATCTTCCCTGTCTCTGTCAGTCCCTGCATCCCAAAATGTCTCCAGTTGTCCCGAGTTGTCTCCTTGTTGCATTTAAACCCCTGTTCCTCCCTGTCCTCATCGTCTGTTGTCTTCATCTCCATTATCAGTCATCATAATTTTACCATCTCTGTGCAAGTCTGCAAATTTCTTTATTAAATCATAAGATTCTTAAATTCATCAAGTCTCTCTGTGCCTGGGTCCTCATCACAAAACATGACATCACTGTTTTGTACATTTTAACACAATTTAATCCCCACATTTGTGAAAGAAATGCTAAACACTTTTTTGAAACGTCTGTAACAAAATCATCAAATCTGATAAAGGTTATTTAAATGCTGTAAAAGAAGAATGGATTGGAATAAAAAAATACATATCCTAACCTTAATTACTGGGGGAGGATAATGAATGATGCTCATAGTGAGTAAACAGTAAACCGAGTGCAATTTATGGATACATACAAAAACACTGCCAAAACAGCATAAATTATTACAAATAAATTATTATATAATATTAATGTTTTTTAAAAACTATAAAAATGGAGGCAACTTTGCCTGTGGTAGAATGTATAAAATGTATGAAAAAATCTTTACTGCAGATGCTAATTTTGTGTTGTAAGATTTATGAGTTTCATGCTTTCATCGTGGTACTTGGGAGAGCTTGACATTTTCCTCACACTGTAAAAAGTTTGAGAAACACTGGTAAGGTAAGTGTATGTGTGCTTTTAGAAAACATTTAAAGCTGCTGTACAGAATCTTTGAAACAAGCTTAAAACATTTTTAGAATATAAACAGAGCATCTGCTTCTCTTTACAGCTCCTCACTCCACCAGGGCTCCGTTTGGCTCTTTCTGGTTCAGTGCGCAAACGTGATGTATGTACCGCGGCAGTCATACAGACAACTGGACGGTCCAAAAGTTGGCCTACTTATTACTGGCTGAGGTTTTAGTAGAGTTGTGGCTGAACCACATAAAATATATCATTAATTTTAATCTCCCCAATCAATGATAATGTTATGTTGGAATGTTGTTAAAGAGGGTCAAAAATGTTTCAACCCAGTTTGTTTTGCAGATTCTGTATAGCAGCTTTAATATAGGGAGGACACAACTTCCAGACTGTATGAGTAAAATCAGGTTTTTTTTCTTTGTCAGTTTAATAGTTTCTGTTTTGCCTGTCACTGTTCGCTGTCTGTTTTCTTACCTGGTTCTTCCTGACCTTTCTCCTCACGTTCCCCTCTTTCCTCTCTCCCTCTTTGGACTGACAATCATACACAAATAGATTGTATTCAATTAGATGAAAAATTACATTAATATGAAAAAATACTATTAAGATCACTAACGAAAAGTCCTCTCTCAGTGTACTTTCAACCAAAAGGCAAATAACCAAACCACATCTACATCTAATAAAAGATATAAATATTGAAACACTGATCCAACATTATCCTTTATTGATGGATCATTTGTTCTTACACTTTTACCTGAATGTGGCTCCTGTTTTTGAAAAAAACTTTCTTATATCCATTATGAACCTGGTTGTCTCTCTGTACACACACACCACACACACACACACACCACACACACACACACACACACACACACACACACAAAACAGGTGTTCTAAGGTTAATGGGCATTCAGTCAGTTAGTATCCATTTCAAACAGCACAGTGGTAACAACAGCAGGCTACGGACAATTATAAATTTTAGATTTTAAATAGGCTGTATACATTTCAATGGGAGCAACAGGACGGCCAAATGTCGCTGATTTTACTACAGAGCAGGACGGATTGAAGGGTAGCAAACATCATCGGAAAACACGTTTTCAACACTGCAGGTTACCTGGTGTCATGTTTTTCAGCTAAAAAGAAACATGTCTGATTCGGACCTAACTATATAAAGAGTAACTGAAGGTTAAATGCATCTAATATGTCCTGTTTTAAGCCAGGCCTCACACCTCCGCTCCGCTGCATCTCAGCCACCATCACTGAGAGCAGGGGAGAGGTGAGCTGGAACAAACCATTTTAGGAGGGTTGGGGGATTTCTATACTTTTGTTGTTAAAATGTTACGTCTCAACCCAGTACTGTATGTTTTTTATATTTTTAGTAGTGTGTCACACAAACAGCAAATATTGTAAAAAAACAAAACAAAAAAAAAAGTCAAAAAAGTAAGAAATCTGTGGGGGTGCTTTGATTCATTTTGCGGTGCTTCAGCACCCCCAAAAATGGGCTAAAATCGCCCCTGGTAGAGAGTAAATAATTCCAGGTCTCCCTTTTTTATCTTCTGTTCTAGAAGAAAGGTTATGTGATACAGTACATATATATATATATATATATGTACTGTATCACATAACCTTTCTTCTATTCTATTCAATTATTACTTTTTTATTCAACCACAATGTGATAAATTTCTTAAATGAAAAAAAAATGTTTTTCTCAAATCTACAATAATTAGTTGTGCATTCTTGACATTTTTTTGTGTTGGAAGATTACAGAAATACAGAACTATTCACAACATTTATTGTTGTCAGTTTGTCATTCATTTCCCACCATATGTTACGACTATGTACATTTTAGTTGTATTGAAATATTTAATAGATTTCATATTGAATGTCTCCTTTCATTCACAAGACAGAGACCAAACTGAGAAGTAAAACCCTCTCAAGCGCTTTACTTGTTCCTTTACAAATGCTTCATCATATTGCACTGTAAATGAAACATGCTCAGTAGGTGTCCAGATCACAAGTGTGGCAGTCTTGAGTAGAGATGGCACGATACCACTTTTTTATGTCCGATACCGATATCATAAATTTGGATATCTGCCGATACCGATATGAATCCGATATAGTGTTTTTTAATCAATAAAACTGTTTTTTTAATATCTTGCTGCATTTTGTATAAGTTCATACTCAAGTTTAAATAAACAACAACACTAAAGCTATTCTGTTATACCTGTATGTAAAAAATACACTGCACCCAAAATATGGTAAATGGCCTGTATTTATACAGCGCTTTTATGGTCCCCAAGGACCCCAAAGCGCTTTACATATCCAGTCATTCACCCATTCACGCACACATTCACACACTGGTGATGGCAAGCTACGTTGTAGCCACAGCCACCCTGGGGCGCACTGACAGAGGCGAGGCTGCCGGACACTGGCGCCACCGGGCCCTCTGACCACCACCAGTAGGCAACGGGTGAAGTGTCTTGCCCAAGGACACAACGACCGAGACTGTCGGAGCCGGGGCTCGAACCGGCAACCTTCCGATTACAAGGCGAACTCCCAACTCTTGAGCCACGATCGCCCCAATGAAATATTTCATAGTTCAGCAACACTGATCAATCTAATAAACTTAAACCTGCTCCATCCTCCCTATTCTGGTATTTTAAAGAGTACTTAGCAGAAATATTAAGCAACCTAACTAATAGGGTTGCAAACTCCCAGCAAAAGAAAATAGGGAACCACCCCCCACCCTCCACCTCATGATGCTTAATCGACGTAATCAACTTTAATTTGATGCAGTGTGAAAAAAAATGCACAGAAATAAATTATTTTTCAAGAATAATTAAATAGATTCAACATCTTTCTTCTACAGAATTGCAGACTGCACAGATGGTACCTTCCCAAAGGAAAAAGTACTATAGCTTACTAGGGTATATTAGACTTAACAGTTACTATATACAGTAATGGACTTCTATACATTTTACATCAGATTAAAACTTTGGGTGTAAGATTCAGATAATTATTTATTAAAAGCTAGACATTTTAAATGAGAATAAGAAAGAAAAGTATGTCTTTGTGCCCCCTTTTCCCTGTTAATGCCCTATCGGCCCCCCTGGCTAAACTTTGCTAGATCCGCCCCTGCACAGTTACCAGCTGTCAGCTGCCTAGAAAAGGATCCTGGTCTAGAAAGTAATATTAAATAAATTCTAACAACAGCTTATCAAACTTAAACGTGCTGCTGTTGTTCAGCTGCTGTTTTCCTCTTTCTGGTGCAAAGTGGGCCAAAAACAAAGAAGAGAGACGGACTCGTGACAGAAAAGCCGATCAGCTGATCATTAATAAGTTTCACAATTGAAGTAGCAGCAGGAAGAGGAGGGAGAGAGAGAGAAGAGGCAGTCGCTCCATATATCGGTTGTTAAGCTTAATGTGGGAATGCTTTACAAACATTCAGAGATGAACTTACACACTTGCTTTACTTCTCTGGGATAACTTCCTCGGAGATGAAATGCCGGTTTGGTAGGAGGCTACAAATACACACAGCCGCTCTATCACGTGAGCACACTGCTCCGACGTGCTACGGTTATGAGCCGAGTTACGCCGTGTTGCAAGTTTTTTGAGGTGCTTTTTTGATATTTAATGGATCGGATTACATTTTTTATTTCTCTCCGATATCCGATCCAGTAATTTACGTCAGTATCGGACCGATACCGATACGTAATATCGGATCGGTCCATCTCTAGTCTTGAGCCCTGTGCAAAACATTGCAAGTTGCACTTGCATGTAATAGCCTCTGCTGCCAGTTTTCTGCAGCTGCAGTTCTCCATCTACCAGTTTGATATCGCTGCATTTCTGGGTAAGCTGCTCCGTGAGTGAAGGATAAGTCGGCACAGGACATTTTATTTCTAGAAGCACATCTGAGTCAATGACCCCGTCAGGACTCGCAGAGAGCCATGGCTCCTGGATGCTGATAACACTACCCATGTGAAGGATGTTCATACCCTGTTCTTTCAGCTGATGACAAGCTCTAACTTCATTGTCTTTACCATAGTTTCTTTCATAATTCCCACGAAAGGAAGGGTACATGTGCTCAGATAAAAATTTGTCATTTTTTGTGGTGGCACGTACTGCAACTTTTTTTAGCGGAGCTTGCTGTAAGTCTGATTTTCCTGCAGTTGTGCCACAAATTAGATGCACTTTGCTCTTTTGTTTCTTCTTGTAATTGTTCTGCTTGCTCTTCAGAAACTTGAATGTATGCCTGGTAGAATGCCCTGCATGGATTACAGCTTAGTTTGTAACTGTGTGCTTGGTGTGGCTGAAAAAATTGCTCATCAACTTTACTGTTGCGGTGAGGACCTGCAGATGGCGAGGCATTGTAACACTTTCCAATTAATGTGTTCTTGAGGAGGAAAAGTGGCTTCACTGGTGCTTTGCTAACACTGTCAATAAAGTCTTGATGTGTAAGGTGATATGGTGTGTTAGGGAGAAATTGTGTCACTGCAGTCCGGGAGTTCACATCGTACTGCTGCTCTGCCCTGTGATGTCTGAAGTTTATCTGGCTTAGACGTTTAGGTTCAAGGTTCTTTGCTGTCCCTGCATTCCACCTGCGCTGCTCGTCTGTACACGCAAGCCCTGTCTTTCCACTGATCGCAGCATTCTGCACCTGTAACAAACAATAGTTTTTTCTCACTGTCAATACTCAAGATTTAACATAATGAGGAAGTTTACACTAACAAAAGCAGTACACGGTCGGTGTCCTGCATGTTATAGATATGACCCTGGGTCAATACACCTGAATCATATCCAAAACAGATATAAACACTGGCAAAGTCACCCATATTATCCATTTCATATTAATAGTTACTTTTTGATGCAGAAATATACACCCACAGTCTAATTTTTTTCAAAGTAGTGCGTGTGTACAAATATACATATATATAGACAAACATGTATTATATGTTAAGGTTCAAATATTGAGGAGGAATCCAAAAATAACCACTGATCTGGTCCGGTGTGCAATTAGACGGCATTTTAATGAATACACATGTGTGAGTCCGAACGCTGTGCAGATTTCAGCGTCGAACTAAACTTACAATAATTAGACAAAGGTTTTATAGGGTTGGCAGTCTTCCTGTTGCCAGGCAGACTCAAACAAAGCATACGTCACTCCAAAACCACAAACGTTCAGTTACTTTGAACACAGTCTTAAACAGAACATCATCTTCGCGTCGAAGCCAGGTGCTTCCTGTCTCCATCCTCGGACGCTCGCCTCCGCTGTCGCTTATCTCTGGGACATCTGGTGTACTTCCTGGAACAGACTAACACGTACGCCTCGACTTCGCAGCCATAGCAAAACATATTTCAACTCTTGCCTACTAAATGAGTCTACAGATGTGTGTGTATATGTCAGCTTCTGCTGCCCTATGTTTCACCTCTCAGCTCCCCAGCTAACCCAGCACAACTGAAACTATGTGTGTATGTATATGTCTGTGCGTGCACAGATGCTCTCTGCACCTTAGTTGACCTCAACTTAAGCAACCAGGCTAAGGCCATCCTGTGTGTACTGATCTTGACTTATATGTAGAATATATAAAACAACTGTTTCAATCTAACACAACTACTTAAGGCTTAATCAGCTCTTAATTCAACGATAAATGCATAATAACACCCTGCTCTTAACTTGCACTCACTCTGCTTTCAGTTTCACTTCTGCAAAAGCATGTAACTTCAAAAACATGTACTTCCTGTCGCTGCAGCTCAGTTTTCTCACCCACTGAAGACTATGTGTAAGAATATAAAAACATTCAAAAACCTTTAAATTATAGATTCAACTCCACAGTTTGAAGTGGTTATAACTGGACCTGTAATAAAGACTAATATAATACCCATATATTTGAACATCTGAATGCATCTGAATGCAACATCACTATTAATAATGAAATGGTAATGATGATTATAGAAATAGCAGCAAATAATAGCAGTAAAATATTTCTATTCTTCACATATACTACTCTGTGTCACTTCTTATAACTATAATTGTTCTTGTCTTGTAAATTTGCCCTTAATGTGCAGTCTTTTATTTTTTTTTATATTTTATCTTCATGTGATTGTACAGCATACAGCCCACACAAAGTTAACGCAGGGTTCGTACGCTTTTTTCAGGGTCAAATTCAAGCACTTTTTAAGCACTTTCAAGGTCCCTTTTTAAGCTTTTCCAGCACACAGTTGCAGCAACTGTGACGTTCACTAGTAGAACTGACACACAAAACAAAATGACTACACCACACACTAACTACACAAGAAAACACACTAACTTGAGACTCCAAACACGATAAACGCCACAAATCTCTCACGTAAAACTCTCTCTCTCTTTTTCGCTCACTCGCTCTCTCTCTTCCCAACAACCAAATACCACGTGTTGCCGTATCATTTTTTGATTGGTCGACATGGTACATTTTTCCACCAATAGGGAAGGAGTGTTTTTTTCTTTTTTCACCCACAAGCAAAGCGTGTTTGCTAGCGCTCTCCATAAAAAAACGCCGTTTTTACTGTTTCTTCCCGGAGTAAACGCCACTGTTTTATTCAGAAACACCCCCCCCCCCACATGACCTATCAACACAATTTAAAAACTGGTATATAGCTTGAAGTCCGCACGTTCGACCCAAGTTGAAATGGAGACTCTGGGTCCGCCGACCCCAGAGGGTTAATCAGAAAGCCTTAAGTTGGCTAGTTATGTATCGGGCTAATGTTTAAAGCTTTGACTTGAGTAAATTAATTCATATTACTGCTAAGTAATGTTAGCTAAGTTCACAGCATATTCCGTAATAGCGCTGCCATACTGCATCACACTCAGTGCATTTCAATCATTTCTCCAGCGAGTTTGATAGCTAGCAAAATAATAACCATAATTTTAAAAAAAAATAGCATGTGTAACGTACACGTACTGGAAAATTATTTACTAGGACTCACCTATCATGCGACTGGAGAACACAAACTCTGCCATTGTTGTTTTTCACCAAACACTCATTAAAACAGCAACCTACAGGTATGTTAGCGCACTCATCCCCGACTGTCCGAGGGAGGGGCGGGGTCACATATTGAAACAGACGCAAGGCAGCCCAGGCGGGGAAATTTTGCTTTTGCGTCTCATTTTATTTCTCTATCTGATAAGAAAACAATTCAATCAGATAGCTATTTATTGTGAATGAAATACAGTTACATTTTCAAGCACTTTTAAGCACCACATCTGAAATTCAAGCACTTTTCAAACCTTGAAAAGACGACATTAGAATTCAAGCATATTCAAGGATTTCAAGGACCCGTACGAACCCTGTTAACGAGTGGCTTTCACATGTAAACAGTGCTCCACGTAATACTTGGCTAGATGGCAGTAGCGTGACTCCTTAATCACAGCCTTTGACCAGTCCAGCAGGGCCGTGCAGAGACGTTTATAGGGGCGGGTGCTCAAAGCTAAAAAGGGGCACATTGAACCAGGCTGAATAACAACAACACACATTCATCAAGAATCTAATATGGGATTGCATCATACTATATCACTGTTGTGAGGCAAAGCAAACGTAGCCTATGTTTTACCTGATGGGTACAATGTTGCTGTTGAGGGGTTGCTGCTGCTCCTGCTGCTGATAGTGCTGGAGGGCTGTGCTGATCTGAGACTGTAGACATTAAAAAGTCCATAGGAGAGATGGTAGCTGATTAAACAAGCGTCATGAGATAATAACAAAATGCAAAGATTGGTGACAGCGCTTGGAACCATAAGGCAACAAAAAACTGAGAAATAAACTAGACCCTGCCTGTGAATCACTCTTTGCCTCTCTTCCATCCCCTCATCTCATCTATCACTCTCCACTTGCTGTCCATCTGAGAACAAGGCACAACTTGCTATTGCAATAAACTATAATTTAATTATCCACACTTAACAACTCTTACACTTAATCTATAATAAAATGATGACAGAAAAATGTTATAGAAGCAAAACATTTCAGTTGTGCTTATTATTATTTTTATACTGGAATACCTCTCCAACAACTGGTACATGTGTTAATGTTACCTGTGCTCTTTGTAATCCAGCTGCTGAGGGATCCACTGCCTTTAGTAGCCTCACACAGCTCCTACTGTTTCCTCCTCATGTCCTTACCAGCCATGTCTGGACAATGTGATATTATGAGTAATAATTCAAAAATCCATATACATAAAACACACACATGCACACACAGTGACATTTTAGACCTCCTTCAGAATACTGTATATACTGTGGGCACAAGTTTCCATCATGGTGCTGATCCAGAATCCTTCCCTTATTATTTATTACTAGAGCTACAATAATAAAGCAATGAGGGAAAAAAAGTAATAAATTTATAATAATGTATTTATGATGATTCCATTTGTTTCACTATCCACTCTGTGCAGGCAGAAAGCTTATTACATTTTTAAACTGTAGAGATACAATAATTTTGCTGCTGTAAAATCAGCATTTTGTCTTATTTAAAATATAAATCTAATATAATCTGTTTCTTAATGTATGTTCTTTAAAATACAGCGTGTTTTTTTAAATATTATAATTATAATAATCCATTATTATGTGGACATGCATATTAGATCGTTTTAAGTGAAATATAAGCCCTCCAGAAAGGCAGGAAAAGCCCTGTAACTTACTTTAAAACTAAATATGTTCCCTAAAACGGTGGACAGAGCTACAGACCCATGACAGCCTTACCCAGTGAGCCAGCAGCTATGACCAGCACTACCTGTGCAGTTAATAAAAGGACAGGTAAAGTTTGTCGCGCTGTTACACACACACAGCACGCTCATTTGTTTCAGTTCGTCAGTTGCCACAACTTACCAACGTGTACGTGATAAGCTAATACTCCTGTGTGCTTTAGACTACAGTGTGCGCTGTACAGCTACTTACTGGTTGTGTCGCATCAGTCTGTGTCTCGGAGTTAATTTGTGTTTCTCCTACAGCTCCGGACCGCAAAAAATGCGCGTGCTCTTTGTGAGCTCGTTCCCGGCTCGTAACCAGGGCGTTCTGCCGTCAAGGGCGATCATTGGTTAATGGTGATCATGTGACTGATGCAAGCCAGATCCTTTTATTTAGCAAAAATGTGATTAATAGTTAAATATTATTGTTGAGGGGCACAGACAGGACTCCACATGCACACACACATTTAAAAAAAAAAAATAATTAAAATTTAACAAAAAAAATTGCCTCAACAAAAGGGCACTTTGGGCACCCATCAGGAAAGGGGCGGGTGCTCAAGCCCCTTCCGCCCCCCCCTCTGCACGTGCCTGCAGTCCAGTGTTTCTGTTTCAGTGATTTAAACATTGTGATATCCAGATAAGTGATATACCTTCCACAGAATAGCAGCCGCATGACTACATGATCTCCCTAATCAAGCGATACAGGAACAGCCGACTGTCTCCACTACTCCACTTTCTCTTAGCATTACCCATGCTAAGTGTTTCGCTTGATTAATGCTCTGGCTCGGCTCTACAGCTGCTTTAAGAAAAATAAAGTCGCCTTGTTTGTTGAGCAGTACTTTATCAATTTTGTTGCTGTGCAGGTAATTATACGCCTCGGTGCTCTTGTAATTACGTAATTCCTCGCCATCAACGCCTTCGGAAAATACAAGGTAATTAATAATGTGGATGTAGCTAACATCGGGCCATAGTTTCATGTCATCTATTCGCTCTGTGAGAAGTGACGGGCGAGGCACTGCAACTGAACTGTCCTCGCTGCTTTTTAAAACATCTCTACTGTGTATCCACCTTCAATGTGTTGCCATTTACTCCAGGTAAAAGAAACTGCAGTGAGAGAAATCTTTATCAACAGTGAAGGTGTAACCCCGCAACTGTCAACAACAGCGCAAGCGGAAGTAAAAAACCGGCTTTCGCTATGAATCGGGGTAATGGCGCGAACTCAGAAATACTGTGGATACACATGCAGATATACACTCATCCCCCCTCCCCCTCCAAACGCCTTCGACGCTTATTCCCTTCCGATGCTGACGGTGAATCAAGGAGACCAGCACATAGGCTGCAGGCCCGGATGTACTGTCTACACTGACTGTCTCTCACCCTTTACCCACCCCTGTTGCTTCTCATGTGTTTCTTTTGTGTATTAAGAGTTTTTTCATGTGCTATGTGCAGAGGTGTTTTTGTCTGTTCTCAAACTGATCTCCCTGTTGGAGCTCAGTCTGGGGGGAGTTATTTTTTTCTCCTTATCTTTCCTCATGTGGTGCTTTTTCCATTGTTATACCTCTCTGACCTGTCTTCACCATGTGATGTTTTTGTGTAATGTATGTATGGTTGGAGGGTAAGATGGCGCCCCCCTTGCGTGCAATAGGTCGGCAGCCGTAACATGAAATTTCCCCTTGTGGGACTAATAAAGGTATATCAATCAATCAATCAATCAACTAGGGAAGCAGATGCCATTTCGGTTGCCAAAGCAATATGTAAGAATATCATCCCGGAACACGGGACTCCGGAGACTATTTATAGTGATGATGGTCCACACTTTGTAAATGAAGTGACTGGATTAATGGCACAGCATCTAGGGATAACACTAAAACATCATTGTTCATATCACCCACAAAGTGCAGGGTTGGTAGAGAGAACTAACGGCACAGTAAAGCTAAGACTTAGGAAGTCAATAGAAGAGACAGGCAGGACATGGTTAGACTGTATAGAACTAGTTAAGATGTACATGAAGATTACTCCAACAGAGAACGGTCTGACTCTTTGAGATTATATATGGTAGAGTATTTAGAGTTTTAGTCTTCTGTAGTGATGATAGAAACGCAGAAGAGAGAGCACATTAGCAGATTGGATGCTCAAAATGTTTAAAAGTACAGAAGTCATGAGAACAAATGATCTGCCAGATGATTCTGTTTCTCCTCAGGAGCAGAGTCTGAAGTCTGGAAATTGGATGTTGATAAGGCCATGGAGAGGAAGTGTTCCGTTCTTACTGCAGGTTTTCATAGAAAGTATAGAGAATAACACCCTCCCTCCTACTCTTACTCAGGGTCTCATAACACTTATTCCAAAGCCAAACAAAGACTTACTTCTTATTGATCATTGGAGACCCATCTGTCTGCTCAATAATGACTATGAGATTATGGCTTTAGTACTTGATAACAGAATTAAAGAGTTCTTGGATACAATTATCGATGAGACACAATCAGGCTTTATGAGAAATAGACACATTTCTAATAACATTAGACTGGTTTTGGATCTACTTGATTACTCTGATTTGGTATCTGACAATAGCTTCATTCTCTTCCTGGATTTTTAAAAGGCTTTTGATACAATTGAACATCAATTTATTTTCCACTCTGAAAAAACTTTGGCTTTGGATAATTTTTCTGTAAAGCTTCAAAACCTTGTACACGAATGGCAATAGCTCAATTAAAATGATTAAGACTCCACCCCAAGATTTGACCTGTTTTACAAGGAATCACCATAGCTGATAAAGAGCTCATCATCAGCCAGCTAGCTGATGACACCACTCTTCTCGAAGAATGCAAATCAAATCCGTCCAGCCCTTAGTGTCATTAGTGATTTCTCTGAGGCATCTGGTTTATGTCTAAATCTAAAAAATGTGAATTGCTAGCAATTAAAGGCTGCACTGCAAATGCTATCTGTAACATTTCTGTTAAACAAGAAGTCACATACCCAGGACTGTTAATATCCAAAGACCAAAAGTCAAGATGCTCGTCAAACTTTAACAAAAAAAAAAAGGTACGTTCTAAATGAAACGTCAGACGTCACTTATCACGTGACTCTGGCCAAACGAATCAAGCCTCGACACAGTGCTTCTGAAGCAGCGTGTTGATCTTTCTGAAACACTCACCGGAGCAGCTTCAAGCGGACCATCACTACCTCTCACATCTAAAGGTAAGTGCCAAGGTAACTTTGAACTGAGTTCAGTCAATCTTGAGTTTTTCGAAGTTTTCTGAATGAAGTTTTCTGTTGCTCTCTGTGAGAGAAGACCGTTAAAGGCGAGGCTCTCCAGAGTGTAGCAAAACAGGAAACAGCAGCTGTGTGTGTGTAAGTGTGCAAACGAATAGATTAGAAGTGCAAGTGAGCCACGAGTATAGAAAGGTCGAGTTTCGTGAGTTGTTTTTCTCACCACTGATCACGCGCTCAACACTCTACACATACTTGCGTCACACGCGCGCTCTCAAGCATCAGTATTGTACAATTCTGGGCGTCACGTGAGTTGCAGGTGTTACCATATAGCGGAAATCTCCATTGTTCTGTAGCAGTGGTTCTCAAACGTTTCTAAATGAGTTTCACCCTTACGAGCGACATCAAAGCGCAGTAGTATAGGCCTATTTAACACCACATACACATACTTGCCAACATTCAAAAGGGCTCTCTCTTTCTCTCTATCCATCTATCGATCGATCACTGATCACACTGCACCTGCTAGTTAGATGGCATGTATGTGTATGTATATAGATGCAAGCGTGTATGTGGAAATATGTGTGTGTATGTATGTACGGATGCATATATGTATATATACATACATATATGTATGTATGTGCATGTATGTTTGCAGGTGTATGTATAACTTGTAAATATCTTTCTTGTGTAAATGTAAATTTGTCTGCTATTGTGTAAATACTTACGCTATTGTGTACTCCACACACGGAGAGATGCCAAACTGCCTTTCACTGTTCTTGTAACAGTGACAATAAAAAGCTATTCTATTCTATATATATGTATGTATGTATGTATGTGTGTGTGTATATTGGTGTGTCGGCCCACTGTGCATTTGATTCTAATAACAGGCCTCAGTCTCTCCTGCTATACTGCTAAATTTTGTATCGGTGCTTAAACCTTTTGTGTTTCCAATAAGTTTCCCACCTCGGGAAGCAAAAATGTGTTCTTTTACTTGTCAGATGAACATATGAGACACTTTGACTCTTCAGTGCAGTGTGGAGCCTAACAAAGATCTGTTTTGTGTCCCAGCTGATCAGCAGGAGGAGAAGAGTCTGACGGAGCAGCAGAGGAACATTTTCAGCTACTTGGACTCAGCTCAGTCACTACAGAGAAAACAATGAGCTCAACACAGAAGGTGACAGACAGAGCAGGGCGATATGACCAAAAATATTTATCACGATATACATTTGAAAATTCGCGATAACAATATAACTGACGATATAATTGACGCAATATAATTGACGAGACAAAATACTTTTACAACTCCACAACTTTATTAAAAAACACATCAATGTATTTTCACTTGAACAAACAGCTGTTTTTTATGTGTATTAAAGTTATATAAAAATTTAACAGTGCAAATGCAAATTCCTTGCTGACAGTTTAACCAAAAGGCATTTCCAGTGGAAATTGGCCGACATTTGCTCCGAGGAATTTGCATTTGCACTGTTAATATTTTTGGTCATATCGCCCTGCTCTACTTTCATGTGTTACTGTTTAGGCTTAAATTGGTTTGATGTTTGGTGCCTTTTTCTTAATGTAAAAAAAACCCCTCAGGTTACAATCAGACATTTTTCTTTACTGAACCTGTTGGGTCTAAACTCAGACCCCGCTGTCTCCAGGACTTATTCCCATGAAAGAAAAACAAGGCAACAGCATTCAATCGATTTACTTGCAAGGGAGGCCTCGTCGGTATCTCAGAAACGCACTTCGAATCTCATTAGCATGATTTTAAATGTATCTAAATCCAAATCTATGTTAATTAGAAGCAGATTAGTCAACAACCCACAACTGAGTCTTTCCATAGCCAGTGTTAGAACACGTCACCCAGATTAAACTACTCGGCGTTACCATAAATCACCACCTTTCATGGTCTCAGCTAGGGCTGCACAATTAATTGTTAGAAAATCGCGATCTCAATTCCAAATGACAACGATTTTTAGAAAAAGAAAAAAGAAAAAAAAAAGGTGACGATTGTACCGCATTTTGACCCGGGACATAATCTGCATGAAAACAAGCGCTCACTCTTCCTGCTCAACAAATGACAAGGGCGGAGCCTTATACCACGTGAAACAGAAGCCAGCTGGCAGGGTAAAAACAACGGAGAGCACGGGAGAGATGACGAAGCTGTAAAGGCCAAGAAAGTGACAGGAGAAAATTCGTCCCGGTCAACCACCCAAACATCAATAACGGGAACCGTATACAGCGCTTCCCCATAGCCGTCGAACTCCTGCAGGCACAAAGAAATTACGGAGGCTATCACTTATCACCTGGCTAAAGATATGGCTCCCATCAACACTGTGCAAAACGAGGGATTTAGGAAAATGATCAACACCCTAGACAAACGCTACGCAGTGCCGTCCTGCAACTATTTTTCAAATGTTGCACTACCTGCTCTATACATGCAGTGTCGAGCAACGGTGGAGACGGAATTACAAGCAGTACAACATTTTGCGGCAACGACAAAATGTGAGACATTTATTGTTTTTATGTTCAGTCTCAACTGTTACGAAGTTGATGTGCAGTTAAAAAGTGCAATAAATATTTATATTGGAAAAGAAAATCGTGAGAGAATCGTGATCTCAATTCTAAGCAAAAAAATCGTCATTCTCATTTTATGCAAAATCGTGCAGCCCAAGTCTCAGCACATCGACTGTTTTTAAGAAAATGGGACAAGGCATAGCTATGGCTATGAAATGCTCTTTCTGTATCACTTCTTCAATTATGAAAGATGTCATTAATGCACTAGTAATGTCTCATCTGGAGTACTGTTCAATCATTTGGTCAGCAGCTAATAAGACAGATCTTAACAGACTTCAGTTAGTTCAGAATAAGGCGTCCAGATTAGATGTTCATACTATACTAATTAAAAATGGACCGATCCTCGCCTCACAAAACGCGCTACTTGGCGTAACCCAGCTTTGCTTATCAGAGAAGTATGTGTCACTCGATAGAGCGGCTGTTGTCTGCGAGACCTGTCGGCGAACTGGTGGAGCATTTGGAGTCTCACATGCTTCCAAACCGCAGCGTTTTTAATCTTAATCTCTTCCATACTGAGGCGAAAAGGAAGCGATTTGTCCCGTACTTCAGCTAGAATGGGGGAAAAAAAGACTGGAGTTAGTCTGTGTCCTTAAGTTGCAGCTGCCTCTTCTTCTCTCACGTTTTCTAAGTAGCTGACAGCTGGTAACTGTGCAGGGGCGGGTCTAGCAAAGCTTTGCCAGGGGGCAGGTAGGGCATTAACAAGAAAAGGGAGGCACAAAAAATACTTTTCTTTGTTATTTCATTTAAAGGACTAACTTTTAATAAATAATTATCTGAATCTTACAACCAAAGTGGTCATCTGATTAAATGTATAGAAATCCATTACTGTATATGGTAACTATTAAGTCTAATTTACACCCTGGTAAGCTATAGTCCTTTTTCCTTTGGGAAGGTACCATCTGTGCAGTCTGCAATTCTGTTGAAGAAAGATGTTGAATCTATTTAATTATTGTAGAAACATAATTGATTATTTCTGTGCATTTGATTTACACGTGCATTAAATTAAAGTTGATTATGTCGATTAAGCATCATGAGGTGGAGGGCGGGGGTGGTTCTGGGAGATTTTTGCTGGGAGTTGGCAACTCTATTAGTTAGGTTGTTTAATATTTCTGATAAGTACTCTTTAAAATACCAGAATAGGAAGGATGGTGCAGGTTTAAGTTTATTAGATTGATGTGTGTTGCTGAACTATAAAATATTTGAATAGAATAGAATTCAACTTTATTGTCATTGCACATGTCACAGGTACAGGGCAACGAAATGCAGTTTGCATCCATCCAGAAGTGCTTTAGCCATGATATAGATATATTACAATATATATTAGCAATAATATAGATATGTAAGTATATTACAGAAATGGGTCTATTATGGTATGTTATAATGTACACGGTATGAAGTATGTTATGAATATGCTATAACTATAAGTATGTACAGGCTGTAGTGAGTACAAGCTATGAACAGGATATAAATATGAAAAACTATACAGAATATGAAATAAAAAAACTATGCAGAAATATGAGATATACAGCTATACAGAAATGGGAAATATGCAAGTTAAACAGTTGTAGAATTAAAAATTATCATATTATACAGAATGATTATTTATACAGAATTATACAGTGGTGCAGTTAAGATAAGTGAGATATGTGGATAATTTCTACAGAGGCTATATAAAGTGCTAGTGGTTGTGAGTGGTGGTTCAGTCCATGTTATTATTGTGTGTTTGAGGGTACAGTTGTCCATTGTGTGTGTGTGTGTAGGTGGTTGTGGGTGTGTGTGTGTTCAGTCCACGTGGGTCAGATGTCAGGAGGCAGAGTTCAGGAGTCTGACAGCTGTGGGGAAAAAGCTGTTCCGGTACCTGGTGGTCTTAGTCCGGAGGCTCCTGTAGCGCCTCCCAGAGGGCAGGAGGGTGAAGAGTCCATGTGATGGGTGACTGGGGTCTTTGATGATTTTCCCAGCCCTTTTCAGACACCGCTTCCTGTAGATGTCCTTTATGGCAGGAAGTGGTGCTCCGGCGATGATTGGAATCTGTATTGGACATTAAAAAGTGTCATCGTGCCATCTCTAATACTAATATCGATAAAATGCATTATCAACTTTCTTGGCTTCCTGTACAGGCTCAAATATTCTATGGCTTACTTGTAGTTATAAAGAACGCAATTCTGTTAAACACATCACATTTATTTCTGCTCAGCTGCAGTATCCAGATGAAATGCATAATGATATTACACGATTTTCAACAAACTGCAATTTAGTAAATCCTCGAGTTAAAAGTAACCTTTTGTAAAACTGTTATATTTAGAGCAACTTTCAAGTGGAATAAATTGCCTTATAAAATTCGAGAATTAGTAACTATTCAAAACTTCAATGAACACTTAAAAGCCGATTTACAGAGCTTTTAGTTGTTGTAATATTGTAAGAGATGAATTGTTTTTGATATTTGTGTAATGTCCCTCAATGTTATTGATATTGTTATTATTGTTATTATTGATTGCTTATATTTTAATTGTGAAACCTCACTGTGGATGTAAGAGCCAAATTATGTGGATATCTTGAATCCACTTTATTGTATAATATTTTATGTGATTGTATTTGACGGAAGACGAGCAACATCTGTTGTGGAAGCTAATGGGGTTCCTTTTGAATAAACAAACAAACAAACATAGGATTTATTATCACTGAATAGTTATGGCTAAATACACAATCGGGGGGATGGGCATGATTTTAGTGTTTGAACAGTCATGAATTATTTTTAACACCAGGCTGGATGTAATGTGTCAGAACTACCAGCAGGTGGGGATAAGAGACCTTTAAGGTGTTTGGTGCCACACTCCACCTTCAGGTTTAAAACTAGTGTTAATGGAGCGAGTTTGAAGGTTGAGTTTGTTCCACGACTGCATTTCACTCACTGCCTCTGTTTGTATCTCTGTCACTGCAGGACCAACATGGAGCCAGAAGTCAGCGCTCTCAGGAGGCCGACAAACCTCACAGAAGAAAGAGAGAGAAAACATACACCTGTGACGAGTGTGGGAAGGATTTTACTGTGAAGGCTAATCTAAAACATCATCAGGTCATCCACACTGGAGAGAGACCGTTCAGCTGTGACTTGTGTGGAAAGTCTTTTTCCTGGAAGGAGTCCCTAAAACAACACCAACTCATCCACAGTGGAGTTAAAGCGTACAGTTGTGACGAGTGTGGCAGAGCTTTTACTCAAAGTGGCCAATTACAGAGTCATCTAGTTACCCACTCTGGAATTAAGGCATACAGCTGTGACGAGTGTGGAAAGTCTTTTTCCTGGAAGGGTCACCTAAAAAGACACCAACTCATCCACAATGGAGTTAAAGCCTACAGCTGTGATCAGTGTGGCAGAGCTTTTACTCAAAGTAGCTACTTACAGAGTCATCTAGTTACCCACTCTGGAATTAAGGCATACAGCTGTGACATCTGTGGAAAAACTTTCAGCCGGAGAGGGCACCGAAATACACACCTACGCATTCACACCAGACATGATGTGTACTGCTGTGAACAGTGTGGCAAATACTTTATAACAGACAAACAGTTACAACAACACATGTTTACCCACACTGAGGAGAGACCTTATAAATGTGACCTGTGTGAGAAGACTTTTAAATCTCCACGATACCTGAGGCGACACCAACAGAGCCACACCAGAAAGAGACTCTACAAGTGCAGTTACTGTGAGGTATGTATTTATATTGTTATCTTGTCATTTTAGCCTGACTGTTTGGAACAACTCTGCTCATTAAACTGTGTTAGCATGTTAGCAATTCTACTGCATGGAAAAGCAGCTCTGAGTGATTATTCAGATTTTCATGTCAGTTATGATTTTAGTATTACTGTAGTATTATGGTGGTAGTATTGTAGTTATTGCAGCCCAGTAAACTGTGTTAACTGAAACAGTAAAATGTAATTGGACGTCTGCAGAGATGCTCTTTATTTCAGGCGACGTTCAGGATAAAAGTGTTGAAGGACTGACTTACACTGTCTTTGTGTCTTTGTTTAGAAGCAGAGCGACACAGATGGATCCAGTTCTCAACCCTGTCATCACCGTGGTGGTGGGAAAGACTTTCATTGTGACCTCTGTGGAAAAACTTTTAGTCGACAAGACACCCTAAGAGAACATCAACGTAGACACACTGGAGACAAACTGAAATACTGTAAAGAATGTGGGAGAAGCTTCATCACATCAACTGAGTTAAAACGACATGAACTGATTCACAGTGGGGTTAAAAAGCACCTCTGTGATCAGTGTGGGTCATCCTTCACCACTGCAGGTGAGCTTAAATCACACAAACGAGTCCACACAGGAGAGAAACCATACAAGTGCAGACACTGTGACAAAAGTTTCTCACAATCAGGTCATCGTAACAGGCATGAACGTACACACATGGAAGGAAACTACAGCTGTGACCAGTGTGACAAGAGCTTCAGGAGTCTCAGATCATACTCCGAACACAAACGATCCCACGTTACTAATAAACTGTTTCACTGTTACCAATGTGCCCAAACATTCACCTCATTGTCTGCTCTGTGCAAACATCAGCGTGATCACTCAGGGCTGAAATCACTCCCATCACTGGATCACAGTGAATCTGAAGAGACAGAAAGATCCTCTGGTTTCAGTGTCAGACTCAAAAAGCTTGAGATCAGGCTCCACAGAGTTCAGATAGAATCATTTAAACTTGTGTTGAACTGAACTGGTTGCTGGGCTGAACTTCTACATAATACAGATTTACATGGGATCTTATTTTCTGTCGTTTTACTGAGTCAGTTTTGTCCTTTTTTCTCTGTCCTGGTTTTGCTCGTCTGTAAATAATTGAAACTCAGTCAAATAGTTCATTGTTCTCCAGCAAAACGTTTTGGAAACTCATGTTTAACCTTTAAAACTCTGACATGTTTTAGCACACAAGGCTTCATCGGGGAGTTCACTCATGATTGGACCATGAGAATAAAGGTTTTCAGTTCTTTCAAAGAGAGTCTTGGAGCTGTTTGATGTTTCTGTTTTTTCTGAAACCACCTGAAAGAAAAACTATTTTTCTTGCTTTATGTAGTGTGGAAGTTTTTAATGTTTCTTTCATCTGTGATGTTCTTGAATGTGTTGACATGAAGATGGTACAAATAAACTGTCCTTTTAGCTTTAGCTCCTAATTTATTCATTATTTATGGATGTAGCACAGCAGCAGTTTCTTCATTAACACATGGAGGGCTCGGGATCTGATGGTAAATAATGTTTTGTGTCCTTGTACACATCATACAGCTCAGCTGTTCCACAGATGTCAGGTTTACACAGTGGGATGGTTTGTAAGAACGCAGCTCTCCTATGGATAAATCCTTACTCTTAGCCTCAGGACCTCACACAGTCCCAGCAGGTTCGGTCTGAAGATTTATACCCTTTTCATTTCTATATGATTCTTCTTGCATCTAAACAAAGATGATTATGATGATGATGAGTCATTTATGAAAAAAAGCAAAAAACAATATTGTTGTATGAGGATTTTTATGGCAGATTTTGTGCATCAACATTTTTGTACATGAAAATGTTGAAAGGATGCAAAGGAGGAGGAGGGCACAAGAGCTCAGCACGTGATACTGACTGGAAGCAACACAGCTGCTGTTGACAAAGCAGCAGAGTCAGATATGAATGTGTATTGAATTCATCGTGTAAATATACCAGATTTATCCACATACGCTAGTTTTCACCCTTATTTTTTTACTTTCAGTAAGTTTACTTTTAGTTTATTTTTACTTTCTTAAGACGCAGGAGAATCTGATTCATCATGATTGAGCATTTCATTAAAGTAATGTTTAAAAGACATTTCTCGTTTGTTCTTTCAGCTGCAGCCTCGCTGGTGTTTAACTGTCTGACAGTAAAGAAGATAAAACATACGTGCAAACACAAACACATGAAAAGTATTTGCAGAAAAGCTTAAAGCTCTTGTTTGTGTGTTTTTTTTTCGTTCCAGTCATCGCCAACATGGCGAAGATGTGAAGCTGCCTTTCTGCTACAGTATCTCCTTACATACATTTGCTCATATCTTGGGACTTCTTATAGAGAGTCTTTCTTTGACCATGTCTCACTGTGTTTTATTCTTGACGTTACATTTGAGTCTTGCATGACTTTATTTTAATAATGTTAAAATGGATGGATGGCTAGACAGACCCCCTGAATTTATCATCTGAAATCTTTTTATTCCTTTATTCCACTGCTTTCAGGCATTTCTGTGCATCCAAATTTATATATAGATATCGAAACACTCATGTCTTTACAGTTTGTTAATATCTTCATAATCTCCAATAATGTTACACCCCAGTGCTTTCATTTGAACCCCAAGTGTCATTGTCTTTTAAAAAGCACAGAGTATAATGCATCTATTTTGCAAAAATAAATAATTACAAGTGTTTCAAGACTTTCAAAAAGGTACCCTGTTTTTCCCTTCGTTGTATCGTACAAACAGAGATAATATAATTATCTGAGGAACAATTGTCAATAAGCAGAGAAGTTATTAAAATATTAATGCAAGACATGGAAGCAGCTGGTGTTGTTCCCAAATTAGGAACAATATTTTAAAATTACTTCACAATTCTTCTTGCACTTCAGATTGTTACAAACTATCAGAATATAAAGAAAGTCAGAAAATGGACAACCTCAGCTTATAAAACTGCTATTTTTTAACCACAAACCACTGGATCAATGTCAAAGGTTTTGCACTTGATTTTTATTTAATCATAAAACACTGCAGAGATGCAAAGAAATAATCATTATAACAGTGTGCAAATACTATGTGTCCAAGCTATAGACGTCTCTGAAGCAACACTTTAAGAAACTCCTGCATAGCTGTGGGGTGCACAGTCCACATTTCACAGTGACAGCACAAAGACCCACACAGCTGGATTTGGATATTTAACATTCTTTCAGTAAAAATTAAACCCTGCATGAGTCCATGAATATCTGCCATTAATCATATGAAAGCCTCTGCTGTAGCACCCTGTCATCCATTCATCCAAGAGACGAAACCAAGATACTGCCTCTATTAGATAATTATTAGATAATCATTGTTGAAAAATAATCTTTAACATCTGAGTAATTTCAGATTTTACACGGTCAGGTGTATCAGAGTTTGACTCAGAAAAATAAACTTTAACAGAAAACGTATTTTAAATAAATTTCAAACAAGCCATCATGATAAGGGGAATGTGTGCAGTTTTGGTGCTCCGTAAGTTCTGTGCTGAACAGCGTGGCTGACTCTTTGTATCTACTATTGCCTCCACAGTCTGAGTCCACACAGGTAATGAGCCATTATGACCAATTATGGAGTCCACTGCCAGCTCGCGCTTTTTTGAGGTTATGTCAAAAGATTTCTTGGAAATAAACACGGACTATTTGTTTAGGCAGTCTGTGTCAGTGGGCTCAGTCAGTGGTCACGTTGTCTTACTACAATGAACACATGCAGTGTAGTTTATTTTTGAGTTAATTCAGCCTTCTACCTGCAAGAAATCTTTAGTGCAGTATGTAATCTGCTTCTGAAAATAGCTCCCAGCAAGAAGAATTTCTTCTTTCAGCTCTAATCCGTGAAAAACAGACAAAAAAAACCACTTGGTTGGTCTGTTCATTGTCACCGCTCTGATGTCAGGTGTACATGATTGGAGGATTTGGGGTTGGGTTCTCTGCTCATTCATCACTGCAGATTTTAGTTAGATTTGTTTGTCCGTGGGAACTGTGGGAACCTTAAATTACATTTTGGATGTAAACAAAAAGAAGAGCGTGAAGGGGTGTGAAGAAAAACAGATTTTAAACTTTGTTTTTTTAACTGGACTCTGGTGCCATCCTGTGGCTGCTATGAAACAAAAGTGAAGTAATGGAAATAAAAATGTTCTCAGTTTTCCTTGTTTGCCAAACTTCTCTCTAAAAACCAAGTCTGGTCCCTGTGTTTTTATTACAGTCTCTACAGTGTGAGATAATAAAAGGAGGATGTTGAAGGCAGCACCGCTCCACCTGCACTATACACACTATACAATTTTTCATAACAGATGAGTTTTGTTTTTTGGCTTTTTTTGGGGGGGGGGGGGGGGGGGGGGTCTTTTTTTATTCCCACCTATGCTTCTATTTTCTATATTAAAAAAAAAACAACAGGAGTTATGCAGGTTTACTGTGATGAAAACTCCAGACTCACAGTGAAACATCGTGCTGTGTAACACTATAAACCAGTGTAAAGTTCAGGAAAGTTTCTTCATGGTTCAGAGGCTGCTCGGCAGAGGATGATTTAAAGATGTGTGTGAAATGGGCTGTTATGACTGGTCAGAAAATGTGATGACGGTTGCCTTTTTATAAAGAGTAGCCTTTCCTTTTTGCCAGCGGTCGTGGCCGCTAAAGAGCGTTTCCCTGAGCCTTAAAACTGCAAAGACGGCACGGCGCTGTCACGCTGATGGCCCGGGAGACACCGTTGGTGAGTCGGAAACTATTGCCTGGATGGCGAAACTCCCAGTAGCCAGGAGAATGCCAGGAGGGGTTTGTTCATATGAAATAGAAAACAAATACAAAGCATTAAACCATGTTAAAAACACAACAGCCTTTATAAATGCAGTTTGGACCACTTTGCAGTTATTTATTTGTAAAAAATGTTTGGAATCATGTATGATTTTCGTTCCACTTCTCACGTGTACACCACTTTGTATCAGTCTTTCACGTGGAATTCCAATAAAATTGATTCATGTTTGTGGCTGTAATGTGACAAAATGTGAGAAAGGTCAAGGGGGCCGAATACTTTTGCAAACCACTGTAAAATAGAACAAAATATAAAGCATTAAAAAATGTTAAAAACACAACAGTCTTTATAAATGTAGTTTAGACCCAGAAGCAAGTTTCATCAGGTCATCACTTAAAGACTGGATATCCCACCTGCTGTGGAGTTTTAATGCAGTACAGGTGTTATTATTAAACTCCTGTCACTTTCTGACCGTTAAAATGAATAACATTCATATATGAAATGAAATTGTTTCAAGTAAACTGTATATGGTGTTAAATAGGCCTAAACTACTGTACTTTAATGTCGGCAATAAGGGCGGTACTTCAAGAGCCATATATTTTATGAGCTGGTACTCATTGTGATATATAGAGGACAGCAGGAGCAGAACAGACACACAGCAACAACCAACAACAACCCTGCAAGTGGACCTATGTTGGGGGGACTTGTGTATCATGTAAAGCACTGTGCAATGCTCTATGTGACAAATATTAAAAAATAAATTTCATTCAATCATTCAACAAATATTTTGTTCTCTATGAATGCCCAGCAGCCCTGAAACCCTCTGAACTCTAATGTTCACAACCCAATAAATCGATAGACTTTGAGGAGCATGAATTAGACTGGATAAGAATTTTTATGGAACTTCTTTTATCCTGGACCTGGAAGAACCCTTGACCCCAAGCAAGCTCATGCCATCCCCCTGTACCCAGCTCCACTTGTTTGTGAAACAAAGCTGTGTCCCATTGGTTCTCCTGTTTGGTCTACCTTAGTAATTTGGACACCCTCAACAAAACGAACAGTAAGTATGGAAAATTCAAGTCCATGTCAAGTTCTTGTCAACGGGAAGAGAAAAAGTGTCTCATCAGTTTGATACCTGCTACGTGAAGGTGTTAGAAAAGATTTGCATCAATAAGATTTCTTTTTCTGGTTTATGGTTACTTGTGAGTTTAGACTATTCAGACATCTATGAGGGCTGTGATAAGAGAAGGAGAAGGTTTTAGAGATGTTAAAAGTTTGCCTATACTTTCACATTTTAAAACACTCTAAACACAGTTACTCCTGCTACAGAACCTGCTGCCTTCTGGTGGTGTCTAATAATCTTAGGCCCCCTCCTCGATTCAGAGATGGTCTTTCCCTTTTCACGTAAATGGCCTCCTTGACTCCGCCCTCAAACCAGCGTTCCTCCCTGTCCAGGATGTGAACATCCTCATCATTGAAAGAGTGTCCACTGGCCTGTAGGTGTGAATAGACTGCAGAGTCCTGGCCTGACGAGGTAGCTCTTCTGTGTTGTGCCATCTGCTTCGCCAGAGGTTGTTTGGTTTCCCCGATGTATAAATCCTGGCAATCCTCCTGGCACTTAACAGCGTACACTATGTTACTCTGTTTGTGTCGGGGGACCCCATCCTTAGGGTGGACCACTTTTTGGTGCAGCATGTTTTGGGGTTTAAAAGCCACAGAGACCCGGTGTTTAGAAAAAATGTGTCTCAACTGTTCCGATACTCCTGACACATATGGGATCACTACAGGTTTTCGCTTGGGCAGCGGTTGTCCTTCTCTCCTGGATCGGCTGGAGCTTTCTTTAGGTGCCTTTCCCGCTTTGACAAAAGTCCAGCTGGGATAACCACATTTACTCAGGGCCTTCTTGATGTGCTGTTCTTCTGCCTCCCTGGCCGCTGTGTCAGTGGGGATGGTGTTCGCTCTGTGTTGTAGCGTCCTGATGACACCCAGTTTGTGCTCCAGTGGATGATGAGAGTCAAACCTTAGATACTGATCCGTATGTGTAGGTTTACGGTACATGTCAGCTTTTAGATGTCCCCTATTGCTGATGGAAATCTCACAGTCTAAGAAGGCTAACCTGCCACTTTTCATATCCTCCCTGGTGAATTTGATGTGTCGTCCACCGAGTTAATGTGACCCGTGAAGTGTAGTACATCCTCAGATTTGATTTTCACCCAGGTGTCATCCACATATCTGGTGGCGTCCCAGGGTAGGACAGCAAAGCCCTCTTTTCCTCTTCTTCCATGTACAAATTGGCCACGATGGGTGAAACTGGGGAGCCCATGGCACACCCATGTTTCTGCCTGTAGAACTGACCCTTGTATGTCAAGTAGGTGGAATGAAGACACAGTTCCAAAAGCAAACACACTTGGTGGATGCTGAGAGTGGTCCTGTTGCTGAGGTTGGTGTCATCCTGTAATCTCTTATGGACTACCTCCAACGCTTCCTTGACTGGGATGCAAGTGAAGAGAGATGTAATGTCGTACGAGACCATGGTTTCATCTGCCTCCATAATGACATCTCTCACCTTCTCAACAAAATCCAGGGTGTTCTGGATGTGGTGTTCAGAGCTGCCCACCAGCGGGTTGAGGATCGAAGCCAGAAACTTGGAGATGTTATAGGTGACAGAGTTGATCATGCAGACAATCGGTCTTAAAGGTGCCCCCTGTTTATGTATTTTCGTTAAACCATACAGACTTGGTGTAGACCCCCCTGGGTACAGCCTGTGGTATGAGGTCTGGTCGATATCGATATCGATAATAAAAAAAAAAAGGCGAACTGACTGACTGGTTAAAGCTGACAAAAGCTGTCAAGACTGACTGACTTAACACCATTGTTTGAAGTTAACCCCCACCTGACAAAGGTGTGGATGTATCTCTGTGTGTGTCTCTTGTTGTAGGAACAGAAGGAGACCACAGGAGGAAACTTGGGTCACATGACTATATGAACTCTGCAAATTTAACCTTTTTAGTTTTAATTTTTCTGTGTCTGTGAATTTACCACGGGTCTGTTATTCACTACCTTGTGTTGCTCACAGAGATCACTGTGAGAAAGAGTGTATACACATCTGCAGCGCTAACATTTACATTTCTTTTCTACAACAGATGGTTAATCATGTGATTGATCATGTGATTTACAGCAGGACACAACTTAATGTTTTTCTACCACAGGATTACTGAGATTTTGTGTGAAGAAAACTGTGGTTACAGGCTATATGTTGGTGATGAAATTACACTGTGTTGTTGAGAAAATGTTGGAGAAAATGTGAATGTTACAGGGGAGAAGTGAATACAGTGTGATACTGTGTTTAAAACCATTGTTGCTTCTTTTACTTAACTTTATGACCTTTCACACCACCTCTGGAATCGGGATGGCCGACGCCTGACCACCAGGATGATCCGTGTGTTTGGCTGATGTTTGTTTTTCTTTAAGAGTGTTTGTAAAGGATTCAACACAGACAGACAAGTAACAATCGAACAGATGTGCAGTGGTTACAGAATAGTTACATGGGGTTCATTATCTGACCACTATTGGGCTCATGGTGAGATACAAACTTAAGGAAAGTCACTGATTACAATGTGGAATGATGTTGAGATGTTCAGTGATTTGGAGCAAATTATGGAAAAAGTAGGAGTTTAATTTAGAATAAACCTGCAATGATCCTTGTCTCTGTGATGCTGAATACTTTATTACAGTTATGAGTTGCAGTTGGTTGCAAATGTGAAGTTGTTTTAACTTGAAGACTTTGTCTTCTAGGATACAGGCTGGAGCTGGGAGCTAAACAATCTAAACATTTAACCACTGACTAATGTTTTTACACAGGGTTAAAGGTTGGAGTTTGGCTGCTCCAAGTGGGAAAACCTGGAGATTGTTTTAGAGAGAATGTGCAACATTCTTGTACATGTCTCGTTGGGGAGTTGACACATGGCGAAAGCCATGTGGCGAGATGAGTGTCATTCTTTAATTTGCAGATGTCGTGAGGTACCATGACGAGAAGGAGTGACTGAGGGGATCGTCCATAAGATGGAAGCTGTGGCTTCAGGAGGAGAGAGGCTTCAGGAGGATCAGAGATCACCTTCAGCACAGCAGGCATTGCGCAGAGAGCTGTGCTACTGGGCTTCCAGGAGATCATCGAGAGGAGTCTGCACAGCAAACAACCATAAGGAGTGGAAGCGTTTCAACGTTGGCGTTGAAGAAGACAACTGAGGTGTACGACGTGCTCTGCCTTAAATCGTCCGCAGCGTTGGAACATGAGAACCTGAGGGATGATGGGAGCGTGCCAAGCTCCATAAGTGACAGCGCAGAGGAGGTCCAGCGATGGACTTGTGGTTCTGTGAACAGCACAAATGTCAGGTGACTGTGAAATAACTAACAGCACTTTTTCCACAAGTGAAGCCAGTAACTTACTATCCTAAAAAGATTAGCTCTAGTTTCTTGTGCTTTACCTCCATGCATGAGATCAGTATGTGCAGCAGCTTAAGCTGTGCAATGTTTCAGGAAATAGTTTATTTCACCTTTTGACACTGTTAGTTCCACACGAGGTAGATGTCTACTACTGCAGACTAAAATTACATTTCTGTCAGCTGCAAGACACTTGTCTTTAATGTTACTGTTACTCTTACACATAACCATAAAATGGTGCACAATTCTGAATCCATCAACTCTTTTGCCAACGAAAGAAGAGGGCACTTCTCATGAGTGTAGAGAGCACGTGGAGAAGGAGTGTAAGCCGAGGGATGACTTAACAGATGTGCCACTTGATGAGGGAATGGTTTGGTTTGTTGATGGTTCGAGCTTTACAACAGCAGAGGGACAGGCTAAAACAGGTTTTACTGTAGTAGATAGTGAGAAAATTATCTGTGCAGGACAACTAGCATGTTTCATATTTGCTTAAGCAGCAGAGATGCTAGCTTTAACGCAAGGGTGTAAAGCTGCAGAGAGACACTATACACTGATAGCCAATATGCATTTGCTACATTACATTTCTTTATAGTGCAGTGGGTGAGACGAGGTGTGACAGCCTCTACAGGGAAGCCTGTACAACACACCAAACTCCTGCAAAATCTGCTGGAAGCAATAATATTGCCCAGTAGAATTGCCATGTGTAATTGTGCAACACATGTGAGGGAAAGATCCAGTTGCATTAGGGAATGCTTGTTTACTTAGCCTGGCAGGGCGAAGGACACTGTCTCAGCTGAACTCTGGACACATACACACACACAGGCATATACCCACATGCAGATATACACTCATCCCCCCTCCCCCTCCAAACGCCTTCGACGCTTATTCCCTTGCGATGCTGACGGTGAATAAAGGAGACCAGCGCATAGGCTGCAGGCCCGGATGTACTGTCTACACTGACTGTCTCTCACCCTTTACCCACCCCTGTTGCTTGTCATGTGTTTCTTTGGTGTATTAAGAGTTTTTTCATGTGCTATGTGCAGAGGTGTTTTTTTCTGTTCTCAAACTGATCTCCCTGTTGGAGCTCAGTCTGGGAGGAGTTATTTTTTTCTCCTTATCTTTCCTCATGTGGTGCATTTTCCATTGTTATATCTCTCTGACCTGTCTTCACCATGTGATGTTTTTGTGTAATGTATGTATGGTTGGAGGGTAAGATGGCGCCGCCATTGCGTGCAATAGGTCAGCAGCCTTAACATGAAATTTCCCCTTGTGGGACTAATAAAGATATATTAATCAATCAATCTATCAACTAGGGAAGCAGATGCCATTTCGGTTGCCAAAGCAATATGTAAGAATATCATCCCGGAACACGGGATTCCAGAGACTATTTATAGTGATGATGGTCCACACTTTGTAAATGAAGTGATTGGATTAATGGCACAGCATCTAGGGATAACACTAAAACATCATTGTTCATATCACTCACAAAGTGCAGGGTTGGTAGAGAGAACTAACGGCACAGTAAAGCTAAGACTTAGGAAGTCAATGGAAGAGACAGGCAGGACATGGTTAGACTGTATAGAACTAGTTAAGATGTACATGAGGATTACTCCAACAGAGAACGGTCTGACTCTTTGAGATTATATATGGTAGAGTATTTAGAGTTTTAGTCTTCTGTAGTGATGATAGAAAAGCAGAAGAGAGAGCACATTAGCAGATTGGATGCTCAAAATGTTTAAAAGTACACAAGTCATGAGAACAAATGATCTGCCAGATGATTCTGTTTCTCCTCAGGAGCAGAGTCTGAAGTCTGGAGATTGGATGTTGATAAGGCCATGGAGAGGAAGTGCTCCGTTCTTCCTGCAGGTTTTCATAGAAAGTATAGAGAATAACACCCTCCCTCCTACTCTTACTCAGGGTCTCATAACACTTATTCCAAAGCCAAACAAAGACTTACTTCTTATTGATAATTGGAGACCCATCTGTCTGCTCAATAATGACTATGAGATTATGGCTTTAGTACTTGATAACAGAATTAAAGAGTTCTTGGATACAATTATCGATGAGACACAATCAGGCTTTATGAGAAATAGACACATTTCTAATAACATTAGACTGGTTTTGGATCTACTTGATTACTCTGATTTGGTATCTGACAATAGCTTCATTCTCTTCCTGGATTTTTAAAAAGCTTTTGATACAATTGAACATCAATTTATTTTCCACTCTTTGAAAAAATTTGGCTTTGGATAATTTTTCTGTAAAGCTTCAAAACCTTGTACACGAATGGCAATAGCTCAATTAAAATGATTAAGACTCCACCCCAAGATTTGACCTGTTATACAAGGAATCACCATAGCTGATAAGGAGCTCATCATCAGCCAGCTAGCTGATGACACCACTCTTCTTGAAGAATGCAAATCAAATCCGTCAAGCACTTTGTGTCATTAGTGATTTCTCTGAGGCATCTGGTTTATGTCTAAATCTAAAAAATATGAATTACTAGCAATTAAAGGCTGCACTGCAAATGCTATCTGTAACATTTCTGTTAAACAAGAAGTCACATACCCAGGACTGTTAATATCCAAAGACCAAAAGTCAAGATGCTCGTCAAACTTAACAAAAAAAAAAAAAAAGTACGTTTTAAATGAAACTTCAGACGTCACTGATCACGTGACTCTGGCCAAACGAATCAAGCCTCGACACAGTGCTTCTGAAGCAGTTGATCTTTCTGACACACGCACCGGAGCGTCAGCTTCAAGCGGACCGTCACTACCTCTCACATCTAAAGGTAAGTGCCAAGGTAACTTTGAACTGAGTTCAGTCAATCTTGAGTTTTTCGAAGTTTTCTGAATGAAGTTTTCTGTTGCTCTCTGTGAGAGAAGACCGTTAAAGGCGAGGCTCTCCAGAGTGTAGCAAAACAGGAAACCACAGCTGTGTGTGTGTAAGTGTGCAAACGAATAGATTAGAAGTGCAAGTGAGCCACGAGTATAGAAAGGCCAATTTTCGTGAGTTGTTTTTCTCACCACTGATCACGCGCTCAACACTCTACACATACTTGCATCACACGCGCGCTCTCAAGCATCAGTATTGTACAATTCTGGGCGTCACGTGATTTGAGGGTGTTACCATATAACGGAAATCTCCATTGTTCTGTAGCAGTGGTTCTCAAACGTTTCACAATGAGTTTCACCCTTACGAGCGACATCAAAGCGCAGTAGTATAGGCCTATTTAACACCACATACACACACACACACACACACACACACACACACACACACACACACATATGTGTGTATATATATATATATATAGATATATAGATATATAGATATATAGATATATGTATGTGTGTGTGTGTGTGTGTGTGTGTATATATATTGGTGTGTCGGCCCACTGTGCATTTGATTCTAATAACAAGCCTCAGTCTCTCCTGCTATACTGCTACATTTTGTATCGGTGCTTAAACCTTTTGTGTTTGTTTCCAATAAGTTGCCAAAAATGTGTTCTTTTACTTGTCAGATGAACATATGAGACACTTTGACTCTTCAGTGCAGTGTGGAGCCTAACAAAGATCTGTTTTGTGTCCCAGCTGATCAGCAGGAGGAGAAGAGTCTGACGGAGCAGCAGAGGAACATTTTCATCTACTTGGACTCAGCTCAGCCACTACAGAGAAAACAATGAGCTCAACACAGAAGGTGACAGACAGAGCAGGGCGATATGACCAAAAATATTTATCACGATATACATTTGAAAATTTGCGATAATGATATAACTGACGATATAATTGACGAGACAAAATACTTTTACAACTCCACAACTTTATTAGTGCAAAAAATCCCATCAATGTATTTTCACTTAAACAAACAGCTGTTTTTTTTATGTGTGTTGAAGTTATATAAAAATTTAACAGTGCAAATGCAAATTCCTTGCTGACAGTTTGACTAAAAGGCATTTCCAGTGGAAATTGGCCGACATTTGCTCCGAGGAATTTGCATTTGCATTATTTTTGGTCATATCGCCCTGCTCTACTTTCATGTGTTACTGTTTAGGCTTAAATTGGTTTGATGTTTGGTGCCTTTTTCTTAATGTAAAAAAACCCCCCTCAGGTTACAATCAGACATTTTTCTTTACTGAACCTGTTGGGTCTAAACTCAGACCCTGCTGTCTCCAGGACTTATTCCCATGAAAGAAAAACAAGGCAACAGCGATCAATCGATTTACTTGCAAGGGAGGCCTCGTCGGTATCTCAGAAACGCACTTCGAATCTCATTAGCATAATTTTAAATGTATCTAAATCCAAATCTATGTTAATTAGAAGCAGATTAGTCAACAACCCACAACTGAGTCTTTCCATAGCCAGTGTTAGAACACGTCACCCAGATTAAACTACTCGGCGTTACCATAAATCACCACCTTTCATGGTCTCAGCACATCGACTGTTTTTAAGAAAATGGGACAAGGCATAGCTATGGCTATGAAATGCTCTTTCTGTATCACTTCTTCAATTATGAAAGATGTCATTAATGCACTAGTAAAGTCTCATCTGGAGTATTGTTCAATCATTTGGTCAGCAGCTAATAAGACAGATCTTAACAGACTTCAGTTAGTCCAGAATAAGGCGTCCAGATTAGATCTTCATACTATACTAATTAAAAATGGACCAATCCTCGCCTCACAAAACGCGCTACTTGGCGTAACCCAGCTTTGCTTATCAGAGAAGTATGTGTCACTCGATAGAGCGGCTGTTGTCTGCGAGACCTGTCGGTGAACTGGTGGAGCATTTGGAGCCTCACTACATGCTTCCAAACCGCAGCATTTTTAATCTTAATCTCTTCCATACTGAGGCGAACAGGAAGCGATTTGTCCCGTACTTCAGCTAGAATGGAGGAAAAAAGACTGGAGTTAGTCTGTGTCCTTAAGTTGCAGCTGCCTCTTCTTCTCTCATGTTTTCTAAGTAGCTGACAGCTGGTAACTGTGCAGGGGCGGCTCTAGCAAAGCTTTGCCAGGGGGCAGGTAGGGCATTAACAAGAAAAGGGAGGCACAAAAAATACTTTTCTTTGTTATTTCACTTAAAGGACTAACTTTTAATAAATAATTATCTGAATCTTACAACCAAAGTGGTGATCTGATTAAATGTATAGAAATCCATTACTGTATATGGTAACTATTAAGTCTAATTTACACCCTGGTAAGCTATAGTCCTTTTTCCTTTGGGAAGGTACCATCTGTGCAGTCTGCAATTCTGTTGAAGAAAGATGGTGAATGTATTTAATTATTGTAGAAACATAATTGATTATTTCTGTGCATTTGATTTACACGTGCATTAAATTAAAGTTGATTACGTCGATTAAGCATCATGAGGTGGAGGGCGGGGGTGGTTCTGGGAGATTTTTGCTGGGAGTTGGCAACTCTATTAGTTAGGTTGTTTAATATTTCTGATAAGTACTCTTTAAAATACCAGAATAGGAAGGATGGTGCAAGTTTATTAGATTGATGAGTGTTGCTGAACTATAAAATATTTGAATAGAATAGAATTCAACTTTATTGTCATTGCACATGTCACAGGTACAGGGCAACGACATGCAGTTTGCATCCATCCAGAAATGCTTTAGCCATGATATAGATATATTACAATATATATTAGCAATAATATAGATATGTAAGTATATTACAGAAATGGGTCTATTATGGTATGTTATAATGTACACGGTATAAAGTATGTTATGAATATGCTATAACTATAAGTATGTACAAGCTATGAACAGGATATAAATATGAAAAACTATACAGAATATGAAATAAAAAAAAACTATACAGAAATATGAGATATACAGCTATACAGAAATGGGAAATATGCAAGTTATAAACAGTTGTACAATTAAAAATTATCGTATTATACAGAATGATTATTTATACAGAATTATACAGTGGTGCAGTTAAGATAAGTGAGATATGTGGATAATTTCTACAGAGGCTGTATAAAGTGCTAGTGGTTGTGAGTGGTGGTTCAGTCCATGTTATTATTGTGTGTTTGAGGGTACAGTTGTCCATTGTGTGTGTGTGTAGGTGGTTGTGGGTGTGTGTGTGTTCAGTCCATGAGTTTAACGTGGGTCAGATGTCAGGAGGCAGAGTTCAGGAGTCTGACAGCTGTGGGGAAGAAGCTGTCCCAGTGCCTGGTGGTCTTAATCTGGAGGCTCCTGTAGCGCCTCCCAGAGGGCAGGAGGGTGAAGAGTCCATGTGATGGGTGACTGGGGTCTTTGATGATTTTCCCAGCCCTTTTCAGAACTTGAAGCTGCTCACACGCTCCACAGCCGTCCCCTTAATGTAGATGGGTGGATGTGGGTCAGCATTCCTCCTGTAGTCCACGATGAGCTCCTTGGTCTTGTTGGTGTTAAGCAGCAGGTTGTTTGTGTCGCACCACTCAGCCAGACGATCCACCTCCTCCCTGTAGACGGCCTCATCGTTGTCACTGATGAGGCCAATCACCGTGGTGTCATCTGCAAACTTAATGATGGTGTCAGAATCATCAGGAGGTCTGCAGTCGTGGGTGAAGAGGGAGTAGAGGAAAGGGCTCATTTGGTATAACGGAATAGCTTTAGTGTCTTGTTTTTAAAACTTGAGTATGAACTTATACAAAATGCAGCAAGATATTTATTTAAAAAAACTGTTTTATTGAGCACAAAAAACGCTATATCGGATTCATATCGGTATCAGCAGATATCCATATGATATCGGAATCGGTATTGGACATTAAAAAGTGGCATCGTGCCATCTCTAATACTAATATCGATAAAATGCATAATCAACTTTCTTGGCTTCCTGTACAGGCTCAAATATTCTATGGCTTACTTGTAGTTATAAAGAACGCAATTCTGTTAAACACACCACATTTATTTCTGCTCAGCTGCAGTATCCAGATGAAATACATAATGATATTACACGATTTTCAACAAACTGCAATTTAGTAAATCCTCGAGTTAAAAGTAACTTTTTGTAAAACTGTTATATTTAGAGCAACTTTCAAGTGGAATAAATTGCCTTATAAAATTAGAGAATTAGCAACTATTCAAAACTTCAGTGAACATTTAAAAGCCGATTTACAGAACTTTTAGTTGTTGTAAATATTGTAAGAGATGATTTGTTTTTGATATTTGTGTAATGTGCCTCAATGTTATTGATATTATTATTATTATTATTGTTATTATTGATTGCTTATATTTTAATTGTGAAACCACACTGTGGATGTAAGAGCCAAATTATGTGGATATCTTGAATCCACTTTATTGTATAATATTTTATGTGATTGTATTTGACGGATGATGAGCAACATCTGTTGTCGAAGCTAATGGGGTTCCTTTTGAATAAACAAATAAACAAACATAGGATTTATTATCACTGAATAATTATGTATAAATCTATAAAAAAAATATAGAAATATGTAATAGAAACAACAACTGTGTCGGTGTGTGTGTGTGTGTGTACAATCAGGAGGGATGGGCATGATTTTAGTGTTTAAACCAGGGGTCGGCAACCCGCGGCTCCGGAGCCGCATGCGGCTCTTTAGTCCTTATACTGCGGCTCCGCGTGGTTTGGGAAAATAAATTAGAAGTATTTTGCTGAAGTGTATTTTAATTATGTTAGTTCTTTTAAACTTGTAGTTCTAAAGTGGAAGATTATTGTGATATTGAAATATAAATATAAAATTATATTCTATTACTTTTTTCCTCGCTCAATATAAGCGTCACACTTGTGGAAGCCGGTATTCCCGCCGAAACACCGTGCATTTATCGAGACTTTCAACCCCAGGTAGGCCAATTATGGATCTTCGGATCCACATTATGTCAGCAGCTCCACCCAGGGGCGGATCTAGAAGGGTGGAATGGGGTGGCAAGGGATCATTTTAGGGTGCCACCCTAAAATGATCCCTTGCCACCCCAAGTGCCACCCCAGTTTTGCATATGACAGTGTTGTTTATTAAAATAAGATAGCATTAACAGTTTGAGCGTATATAGTTACAGTCAACAGTGAATATAAATGCTCAAACTGAATATATTGCATAGTGTTCCCCCCCTCCACCATTAACAAATGGTTCAGCCCATAGCGCTGACCGGCTTTTTACTTGTTTTCAGTAGCAGGAGATGCTTATGATTGTGCCAGAGCACATTTTGAACAACACCATGGGAATTTCGGATTTTACACAGGTGGTTGGATGTTACACTCTGGAAATGGAAGGAAGGTGAGTGTTATTAACCCTCTGTGGTCCACGGACGCTGCACCTCCAAATCACATGACTGATTTAAGCTGACGCAGCAACAAGCTGCAGCCACGCAGAGTCTCTATTTCAGCCATTATTGAAAGTTCGGACTTCAAAGTTTTTAAATTTTAATTACAGGCCAGTAAATCCACAGTTATGATAATATATATAAGCCACGCTTTTTACTAAATACTGTCATCACGTTTTTGTTTTTTGTTTTGTGTGTGTGTGTGTGTGTTTTCTTTTTAAGCGTTTTCTAAGGACAGCGTGAAAACAGTAAAGAAAGAAAGAGCCACCTCTTTCCTATTGGTGGAAAAATGTAGCATGTCGACCAATTTAAAAAAAAAGTTGACACGTGGGATTTGGTTGTTTAGGAAAAGTTTTGGGAGTGACGGCAGCGAGACAGAGTGAGTGAGAGAGAGAGAGAGAGAGAGAGAGAGAGTTTTTAGATGTGGGAGATTTGTGACGTTTAGTGTGGAGTGTATAGTTAGTGTGTTGTGTTGTCTCGTGTAGTTGTTCTGTTGTGTAGTCGTTGTTTTGTTTTGTGTGTCAGTGAGGGCACTAATGAATGTCACAAAGGCACATTTGCAATATAAACACTGTCACGAAGTAGAAAACCAGCGGAGTGATACACCTCCTGTTGTCAGGCCTGCAGGTTTATCCCTGTGCTGTTCTCCTCTGTCTTTTGGTGGACCAACAATGTTTTTACTGGCACACCTAATTTGTGGGGCATCTTATGGCAACACCTGATTGTTCTCTCATTTTATTTTTTTTTTTTTTTTAGCGTTTTTTTACAGTAAAAAAAAAAAAACTACTATGATTTTAAGTTCTTTGTGTGATTTCAGATCAGTAATACTAATGCTGTATGTCAGTAAAAAACAACTACATTCAGTTGAGCTGAAAAGAATGATCCCAAACAAGGCAAGGGGAAAAAATAAAATGAAACAATTTGAGGGTGAAATACAAATGTAAACTCAAAAGGAGTCAAAAATGGCCGGTTGTATTTCAATCCTCAGTGGGTTAATTCAACAAATCATAAAATATTAGGTTTAAATTTTTGTTCATGACAGCGCAGGTTTCTGACCTTTTCTGTAATTTAAGCTGTAACAATGTGATTTCTTTCTAAGAACAGTGTGAAACTTAAGTTAGACTTGTGTTTATAAATGAACTGCTCCATGTTGTGTAGCTTTCTGGATTTTATACTTATTGGGCTACATATTTATTTATCATACACGCTATACAGTACATAAGATCAAAACTCACATGTTTTATGTAACTAAAGTGTGTAATTATGTGGGCTACAGACAATAATTAAGTTATAGACTATAACGCGTATACTTACTGCATTTGAATCATTTTAACCATATGTAACCACCTGCATATGTGTTTGAAAAAAAAAAAGGCTTTGATTTTGCCACCCCATTTGATTTCTTTGCCACCCTCATGCCACCCTAAGAAAATTTCTCTAGATCCGCCCCTGGCTCCACCGTGAACTATGTTAAAGACAAACGCTGCTCACGCCTCACAGACGACAGATGACAGCTTACAGTCCTGCGTAAACTGACTTCGCACAGCACCAATTAGCAGACGCTGTGCGCAGAGGTTCGGGACCAGAAGTCTCATTGTAAACACATCACGGCAGACCCGACGATGTTTGCATGAACGCGCTTTTCAGCATCTCTTTATTGACCACTTTTCACACACGGTTGCTGTACGCATACAGCCGGCTGTAGCTTCGCAGCTCACAGCCCGACACACACCACCAACAACAACAGCAGAGAGAGCACAGACTTTAAGGCGGCGAGGCGTGATTGCGGGTGCCGCTCAGCTGCGTCCGCCTCCCCTGCAGCGGCGCTGCAGACCACGCCCCCGCCGCACACATTTACCAGGTAAAATACATATTTAGGCAGAATTTTGCAAATATCTATTTTTCGTTTTTCAGCAGCATAGAGCTTTTTTACCAATTATTTTTTAAAAGTCAGGTCAAGGCTCCAAAAGCCCAAAGGAGATATAAGGGAGGCGGCTCACAACAGTTTTTGTTTGCTACATGGATCATTTTAGTTCAGCTGGGTGTCTTTGCTTTTGTTATATTTCTTTAAGAGTTCAAAATGTGTTGATTACATAAATAAAATGTAATTTTCTCTGTAGCACTTCATGGATTTCATAATAGAATAGAATAGCCTTTATTGTCATTGTACAGGGTACAACGAAATTGGAGTGCCACTCCCTTGGTGCAAAATGCAATAATAAATATAATAAATAAAAAATAGTAAGATATAAAAGGTACAATAAAACAAACATAAGTACTCAAACAAAAGTAAGTATGATATTTACAGGATAGCAGCATTAATATAATGACAGTATGACAGTATGAATAGCAGCATAATATAATGACAGTGACAGTATGGTATGGCTAAGCAGGTTCAATTGTTTTTGTGCTTATTTGCAATGGTGATAACTTCGGGAAAGAAGCTATCCCTGAATCTGTTTGTCCTGGTTTTATGTGACCTGTACCGTCGGCCTGACGGTAATAGTTCAAACAGTTGATTGCTGGGGTGAGAGTAGTCCTTGATGATATTGCCAGCTCTGCTGAGGTACCGAGAGTTTGCAATGACCTCCAGGCTGGGCAGAGAGCAGCCAGTGATCTTCTGGGCTGTGTTGATGACCCTCTGCAGTGCTTTCCTGTCTGCAGCTGAGCACCCTGCATACCATGTTGTTATGCCATACGTTAGGATGCTCTCTATGGTGGCTCTGTAGAATGTCACCAGCAGCCTCTCCTCCAGGTTGTAAGCAGCACACCTTAGTTGTTCACACAAAGGTAGAAAACAATATATACAGTGTTATCTTCATTTTAGATGTCAAAAAGTATTTGTGGCTCCCAGTGTTTTCTTTTGCGTGGAAACCGGGTCCAACTGGCTCTTTGGGTGTAAAAGGTTGCAGACCCCTGGTTTAAACAGTCATGAATTATTTTTAGCACCAGGTTGGATGTAATGTGTTAGAACTACCAGCAGGTGGGGATAAGAGACCTTTAAGGTGTTTGGTGCCACACTCCACCTTCAGGTTTAAAACTAGTGTTAATGGAGGGAGTTTGAAGGTTCAGTTTGTTCCACGACTGCATTTCACTCACTGCCTCTGTTTGTATCTCTGTCACTGCAGGACCAACATGGAGCGAGAAGTCAGCGCTCTCAGGAGGCCGACAAACCTCACAGAAGAAAGAGAGAGAAAAAACACACCTGTGACGAGTGTGGGAAGGATTTTACTGGGAAGGCTGAACTAAAACGTCATCAGGTCATCCACACTGGAGAGAGACCGTTCAGCTGTGACTTGTGTGGAAAAACTTTTTCCTTGAAGGGTTCCCTAAAAAAACACCAACTCATCCACAGTGGAGTTAAAGCGTACAGCTGTGATCAGTGTGGCAGAGCTTTTACTCAAAGTGGTAGCTTACAGAGTCATCTAGTTACCCACTCTGGAATTAAGGCATACAGCTGTGACATCTGTGGAAAAACTTTCAGCCAGAGAGGGGACCGAAATATACACCTACGCATTCACACCAGACATGATGTGTACTGCTGTGAACAGTGTGGCAAATACTTTGCTACAGACGCCAAGTTACAACAACACATATTTACCCACACTGAGGGACGACCTTATAAATGTGACCTGTGTGAGAAGACTTTTAAATCTCCACATTACCTGAGACGACACCAACAGACCCACACCAGAAAGAGACTCTACAAGTGCAGTTACTGTGAGGTATGTATTTATATTGTTATCTTGTCATTTTAGCCTGACTGTTTGGAACAACTCTGCTCATTAAACTGTGTTAGCATGTTAGCAATTCTACTGCATGGAAAAGCAGCTCTGAGTGATTATTCAGATTTTCATGTCAGTTATGATTTTAGTATTACTGTAGTATTATGGTGGTAGTATTGTAGTTATTGCAGCCCAGTAAACTGAGTGTGTTAACTGAAACAGTAAAATGTAATTGGACGTCTGCAGAGATGCTCTTTATTTCAGGCGACGTTCAGGATAAAAATGTTGAAGGACTGACTTACACTGTCTTTGTGTCTTTGTTTAGAAGCAGAGCGACACAGATGGATCCAGTTCTCAACCCTGTCATCACCGTGGTGGTGGGAAAGACTTTCATTGTGACCTCTGTGGAAAAACTTTCAGTCGGCAAGACAACCTAAAAACACATCATCGTAGACACACTGGAGACAAACTGAAATACTGCAAAGAATGTGGGAGAAGCTTCACCACATCATGTGACTTAAAACGCCATGAACTGATTCACAGTGGGGTTAAAAAGCACCTCTGTGATCAGTGTGGGTCATCCTTCACCACTGCAGGTGAGCTTAAAACACACAAACGAGTCCACACAGGAGAGAAACCATACAAGTGCAGACACTGTGACAAAAGCTTCTTACAATCAAGTGGTCGTAACTATCATGAACGTACACACATGGAAGGAAACTATAGCTGTGACCAGTGTGACAAGAGCTTCAGGAATCTCAGTTCATACTCCACACACAAACGATCCCACGTTACTAATAAACTGTTTCACTGTTACCAATGTGCCCAAACATTCACCTCATTGTCTGCTCTGTGCAAACATCAGCGTGATCACTCAGGGCTGAAATCACTCCCATCACTGGATCACAGTGAATCTGAAGAGACAGAAAGATCCTCTGGTTTCAGTGTCAGACTCAAAAAGCTTGAGATCAGGCTCCACAGAGTTCAGATAGAATCATTTAAACTTGTGTTGAACTGAACTGGTTGCTGGGCTGAACTTCTACATAATACAGATTTACATGGGATCTTATTTTCTGTCGTTTTACTGAGTCAGTTTTGTCCTTTTTTCTCTGTCCTGGTTTTGCTCGTCTGTAAATAATTGAAACTCAGTCAAATAGTTCATTGTTCTCCAGCAAAACGTTTTGGAAACTCATGTTTAACCTTTGAAACTCTGACATGTTTTAGCACACAAGGCTTCATCGGGGAGTTCACTCATGATTGGACCATGAGAATAAAGGTTTTTAGTTCTTTCAAAGAGAGTCTTGGAGGTGTTTGATGTTTTTGTTTTTTCTGAAACCACCTGAAAGAAAAACTATTTTTCTTGCTTTATGTAGTGTGGAAGTTTTTAATGTTTCTTTCATCTGTGATGTCCTTGAATGTGTTCACATGAAGATGGTACAAATAAACTGTCCTTTTAGCTTTAGCTCCTAATTTATTCATTATTTATGGATGTAGCACAGCAGCAGTTTCTTGATTAACACATGGAGGGCTCGGGATCTGATGGTAAATAATGTTTTGTGTCCTTGTACACATCATACAGCTCAGCTGTTCCACAGATGTCAGGTTTACACAGTGGGATGGTTTGTAAGAACGCAGCTCTCCTGTGGATAAATCCTTACTCTTAGCCTCAGGACCTCACACAGTCCCAGCAGGTTCGGTCAGAAGATTTATACCTTTTTCATTTCTATATGATTCTTCTTGCATCTAAACAAAGATGATTATGATGATGATGAGTCATTTATGAAAAAAGAAGCAGAAAAAATATTGTTGTATGAGGATTTTTATGGCAGATTTTGTGCATCAACGTTTTTGTACATGAAAATGTTGAAAGGATGCAAAGGAGGAGGAGGGGACAAGAGCTCAGCACGTGATACTGACTGGAAGCAACACAGCTGCTGTTGACAAAGCAGCAGAGTCAGATATGAATGCGTATTGAATTCATCGTGTAAATATACCAGATTTATCCACATACGCTAGTTTTCACCCTTTTTTTTACTTTCAGTAAGTTTACTTTTAGTTTATTTTTACTTTCTTAAGACGCAGGAGAATCTGATTCATCATGATTGAGCATTTCATTAAAGTAATGTTTAAAAGACATTTCTCGTTTGTTCTTTCAGCTGCAGCCTCGCTGGTGTTTAACTGTCTGACAGTAAAGAAGATAAAAGATACGTGCAAACACAAACACATGAAAAGTATTTGCAGAAAAGCTTAAAGCTCTTGTTTGTGTGTTTTTTTGTTCCAGTCATCGCCAACATGGCGAAGATGTGAAGCTGCCTTTCTGCTACAGTATCTCCTTACATACATCAATCAATCAATCAATCCTTATTTATAAAGCACTTTTCATACAAAAAATGTAGCACAAAGTGCTTTACATGGTTAAAAGCAGCCCACCCCACCCTCCAACTCACTCCCCACACTCTCATTAACATAAATGATCATGAATACATGGATTTCATTGAGTTATACTAATTTGTTTCTTTTTTTTTTTTTTTTTTTTTTTTTTTTTTTTTGTCTGTCCCATTTGGTTCTTAAGCCGTCAGAATTGTTGTCTGAAGACCAACAAGGATACCAAATGGATTTATTTTGCCAAATGGATCATCATGGCATTGCCGTATTGGTCCATTTGATCAAACTTTGTTGTTATTATTTATTTTATTTTCAGTTGTTACAGATGGGACAGACATGACTGGGGGATAGGAAAGGGAGAAAGAAAGAGAGGAAGGAAAAGAAAAACAGAAGGGAAAAGGGACAGTGAGAAAGGGCACTTATAAAGAGAAAGAGAAAGAAAAAAAAAAAAAAAAAATCTCCTGGATCACCTGTTGAGAGAAAAAAAAGAGAAGACAAGCAAAAAAAACCAAACAAAAACAAAGCAACATACTAAACACAACACCATCACGTTAATCTAGCTGAGTGTGAACAGCAGTAAATACTAAATATTGAAAGTTGTTGTGCAGCACGCAGGACAGACAGCGCACAATGTGCTTTGAAGTAGCAGCTAAGAAAGGTGTAGTTTATGTCTACGAACAGTGAACACCCGTGTGCACACCTGTGTGGATCAACGCGCTTGTATACAAAAGGTTTTCCCATGTAACGGTCTGCTAGAGGGTGTGGAGGCCCATAGCCCCGTCCCCCAGGGCATGAAGCAGGCATGGAGGAGATCCAGGCTCCAGACATCCAGAGGACCCAGAGTGCGAGAGCCCAAGGAGTACCACCGGAGGGGCATCCGTGCCACCTTCCTGGGAAGGGCTGAGGAGATCCCAGACGAGGGAGTCACCCAGTAGCCACGGAGCAGAAGCCAGAGGGGGCTGCACCGGCGTGCCCGCCGGCTCTGCCGGCAGCCAGCTGTGCCAGAGTGAACCGAGTTGCAGGCCCCGAGGCCGGAGGCCCGAGGGCCCCCTTTGCCCCGGAAGAGGCCTGACCGAGCGACAGGCATCGGGCCCCGCCAAGTAGCCACCGGGAGTGAGCCGGTGCATACCTGAGCGCCCAGCCCCGGACACCAAGAACCACCAATGCACCAACCCCTGAGGGCATCAGCTACCAGCAGGGAGTGTGGTGAGGGGAGATAGGCCTCCACACTTGGAGGGCCTGGGAGTACCCAGGGAGGTGGAGTCTAAGACCAGACCTGACATATAGACACAGACAAACAGGCACATACAGACATAAACATGCTTTCCCACCCTCATGCACACATATACAAACACTCAGCACTCACCCAACGTAGGGATAGACATACATGGACATGTACACACAATCATACTCCCCAAACATACTCTATGCCCTGGGTCCAGGTACCCTCGCCCCCAGAGGGGGAAACGGCACCCAGACCCAAGAGATGTGACCCTTTCCCCCGGGGTGGAGGCAAGCAGACCGCCCCAGGCTCCGCAGCAGCAGGGAGGCCAATCGGACAGCCAACACCTCCTCCCAGCCCCCGCCCCGATGGCTAGTAGAGAACGGGGGTGTGTGAAGACCCCATACCTCCCTCCTCCCGCTCGTGTGTAGTGTTGCTGCGTGTTGTTCTAAAGTGCATTTAAAACAAGGGAGGGCATGGTGCTGCTGCCAGAGAGCAGCAGGTGTTAGCACGGCCCCTCCCGAGAACCCTCAATGTCTACATGGATTTAAAATTGAGAGGTGGGCACCGGCGCCAGAGGTAGGGTTGAATACCCAGACCGTCCTCTGGACGCCGTTAACGTGGTCACCCTCAAGGCCCTATATATATATATATATGTGTGTGTGTGTGTTATGAGAGTGTGAATAATGTGGATGTCTAAGTTGTGAAATAAAATTGAGGCACAGGTGGCCAGAAGGGGACAGAGGGGGGGGAATGCCTCCCCTGCACCCTGGTGACACACCCGCACCCCAAGGCCCTACCTGTGTGGGTGGGTGTGGTGGAGCGGGAAGAGGGAGGCAGCCGGGGATGGGAGGAAAAGAAGGGAGGGGCAAGATGCCCCTCCTTAGGGCCAGCTCCCCGGCTGACCCCAGTAGGCACCCCCGTCCTCTAGTACCCACCAAGGCAAGGGAGCCCAGGCCCATCCCGATCGGGGCCCACGGCAGCAGCACCGCTAAGCCCCACAGGACCTGGGGAAGCCCACCCCACCCCACCGCAGAGGAAACTATACCCACCCCAACATTCAATCATCTCCAGACTACACAAGACAACAGACACCCAGGTTAGGTTTATTCTCCACCTCTCCTGTGTCTCTCCCCCACCTGCAGAGTGGACTTCTGCAAGGATGGAACAACCTCCCTGCCAGTTGAAGAGTCCCCCAGTTAGGTCGATGCACCAGAGGCCCCCTGCGCCAGGGCTGAGCCCCCGTGCACCCACCGGCCCACAACCTCGGCGACACACCGACGAGGACCGAAGCCCCCAAGGCCCAGCCAGAGCCCCATCACGGAGACGAAGCACCCCCGAACCCCAAGCCCCCCGCCTGCCCCGGATCCACTCAGGGGCAGCCAGGCTACCAGGCCAGTAACCTACGTCCGCCAGTACAGACCATCCCCCAGCCCCGCTGCACGCAGCCACGAGGAGAACACCCTCTAAGAGCGACCAGAGCCACTCACCAGGTTATGACCACAACCCCCCGGGTTGTGCCCTCCAGGGATAACGTCTCTAGGGGTTCTCCTGGCGCCCTAAGCCCATCCCAACCTCCACATCAACCACAATAGCGAAGGCAGGACCAAACCATGACCCCCACCCCCACTAGGTGATGAAGCCGATCAAAGGAGCCCAAAGGGATTGATCAAATGTGGTGGCAGAGGCTGTATCAAGACTAATGTGATCTATTAGATGGTTTTTATATTGATTAGAATTAAGATTATTTTTATTTTTCCAGTTAAGGAGGACTGTTTTCTTGGCAATGCATAGGGCTGTAAAAACAATGTGGGCTGTGTTTATTTCTGCAGTGACCTCATCCAAGTTGCTCAGCAAACATACTAAAGGGGAGGCTGGAATGTTACATTTCAGACACTTTGATAAGTCTTCACATATCTCACGCCAAAACTTCTGCACTGGTGGACAGAACCAAAGGGCGTGGATGTAATTGTCTGGTGTATTGCCTTGACAGTGTGAGCAGTTGTTGGAAGATGTAAAGCCCATCTTGAACATCCGATGACCTGTATAGTGCACTCTATGTAGTATTTTGTATTGTATTAATTGCAGACTGGGATTTTAATCAATTTAAAGGTTTTTAAGCATACCTGAGACCAGAAGTTTTGGTCTAAGCTTACTGATAAATCTGCTTCCCACTTTGCAATAGGAAGGGATATTGATTCATCTATTTAGAAAGTGTTCTGTATATTTTAGATAATAATTTGGGGGATTTAAGAGTAAGAAAGTGTACCGCACTTGGTGGTGTTTGTAATTCAGCTTGACTGAGGTTAAATCTCTTTTTTACTATGGATTTAATTTGTTGATATTCTAAAAATCTTTTCTTGTTGATCCCATATTGTGTAACTAGTCTGTCAAGTGGAATAAATTCTGTTCCCTCTATATATGTTCTAAGTATTTAATTCCTTTACAACTCCATTCTGGAAAATTAATCATATTATTGTTTTGTAATATGTCAGGGTTATTCCAGATAGGTGTACGTTTGCATGGGATTAATGAGGACGCTGTCATTTTTAGAAACTCCCACCATGCTGTCAGAGAAGAGCTGATGTTGATGCTTTTAAAGCATTCATGTCTTTGATGTTTGAGCTGATAAATAGTAGGTCTGAAATTCTAGATTATTACATAGTGCCTGTTCTACATCTAGCCAGGGCTCATCTAAGAAGCTGTGTTTAAACCATCTAGAGATGAACTGAAGCCTGTTGGCTAAAAATAGTGATTAAAGTTAGGCAGATCTAATCCTCCTTTATCCTTGGTCCTTGTAATGTTTTAAGCTGATACGTGGGGGTTTGTCTTTCCAAAGGAATTTAGAAATACATGAGTCTAGAGATCTGAACCAATCTTGTGATGGCTTATTTGGGATCATTGAAAACAAATAGTTTATTTTTGGCAAGACCATCATTTTTATAGCGGCAATCCTTCCCATGAGTGATATGGGTAAAGATTTCCATCTAGCCAGATCGCTTTCTACTGTCTTTAAAAGCGGGATGTGGTTTAATTTAGTTAATTCTGAAAGCTTAGGAGAGACATTAATACCTAAATATTTATATTTCCAGATTGCAGTGGTGTAGGAGAAGAATTATGGAAGGAGCAATTAATCGGAAGAACCGTAGATTTTGACCAGTTGATTGAATAATCTGAGACTCTTGAAAAAGAATTTATCAATTCAATCACCCCAGAGATATTGGTTTGTGAGTTTGGAGAAAAGTAACACATCATCTGCATAAAGGCTGATTTTATGTTCCACATTCTTGCATTTTATGCCCTTAATTACTGAATTCTGTCTAATTGCTGCTGCTAGTGGCTCAATAAAAATTGCAAACAGTGAAGGGAGAGTGGGCATCCCTGCCTGGTGCCCTCAGGAGACAGAAGCTGGAGGATGTTTGGTCATTTGTTCTGACACAAGCTGTTGGGGAATTATATAATATTTTTAACCAGTTAATGAAAGAGGTTCCAAAACCAAATTTGTGTAAAGTTGCAAATAGAAATTTCCAGTTAACTCTGTCAAATGCTTTTCTGCATCAAGAGACAATATTATGGTTTCAATGTTTTGCTGCATGAGTAGTCTGTTAAATTAAGTAATCTACGTGTATTTGTTGATGAGTGCCGACCTTTTATGAAGCCAGTTTGGTCAGGATGAATTAAGAGGGGGGTTATTTTCTCTAATCTCTTTGAGAGAGCTTTGCAGATTATTTTAAGGTCTACATTTATAAGGGATATTGGACGATAGCTTGAGGGATATACAGGGTCTTTGCCTGGTTTTAGTAAGAGACTTGTCATGAAACGCTGTGTGGCAGGCAGGAGTAGGACCCAAGGTGCAGACACTCAGACTCGAAGGATGAACTCAAAACGCAGCTTTATTGCTGGCAGGGGGAAAGCATACAAAACTAAACTGGGAAATATAAACTTACATTTGACGGGGAGGCACACAAGGAAACACACAGCTTGAGGGACGACGCGACACAGACTCAGAGAAACACAGGGTTTAAATACACTGGGAAGTAACGAGGGGAATGAGACACAGAAGGAGGACACAGCTGGGAGAAATCAGGACTGACGAGACAGGGAAGCAAAGCAGGACACCTTCACATAAGACACGGACCTTCAAAATAAAACAGGAAACACACACACACACACACACACGCAAGGACACAGACTCCGAGACGCGGGCTTCACACAGGGACCTGACCACACTAGAGGGGATACACAGGCAGGGACGACGGAAAACAGAGGGAGCACAGAATGAACACTTGGGAAACCAAAACAAACTGTCATAATTCATAATATCAAAAATAAGAGTACAAAATCAAAAACACTGGGTCACCGACCCAGAACCATGACAGTACCCCCCCACAAGGGCTGGCCCCAGACAGCCCAACACAAGAAAACAAAAACGACCAAAACAGAAACAACCCGACCAGGGCGGGCGGCGGGGGCCCAGGAAGGAGGGCCCGAGGCGAAACAAAACAGGAGCACCAGGAGCCCAAAAACGACACGCGCACAAAAAACACTGGCGCACAAAGAACAGTTCAGCAGGAAGTCAGGGGCCCACCGTGCGGACGGCAACGGCGGCAACAGAAAAACAGGTCAGGGGCCGACCCGGAGGTCGCCGGCACAAAAGTTCATAAGTCAAACGGTCGGGGGGCCGACCAGGTGGGTGGCACAGGCGACAGAGCCGGTCAGGAGGCCGGCCATGCAGAAACCAACGGCCGCGATGACGTAGAAGCAGCTCGGGGGGCCGGCCGTGCGGACGGCGGCGACGTGGAAGCAGTTCGGGGGCCGGCCGCGCGGACGGCGGCGACGTGGAAGCAGTTCGGGGGCCGGCCGCGCGGACGGCGGCGACGTGGAAGCAGTTCGGGGGGCCGCCCTCGACGGCCATGATGCCGACTCAGAGGCCTGGAAAGCGGCCGGCGACGCCGAGGCGGCAGTTGGTGACCTGAGAACGGCGAGGCCCCGCAGCTCCAGGCAAGATAGAGGCTGCGCCAGGCGAAGCCGAAGCCGATGCAGGTGAGGCTGATGCAGAGGCTGATGCAGAGGCTGATGCAGAGGCTGCGCCAGGCGAAGCCGGAGCCGATGCAGGTGAGGCTGCAGCAGGTGGCTGGACGGGCTCCTCGGGCCCTCCAGCTGACGAGGCAGGAACAGACGGGGGCGTGGCAGCCACAGGACCAGGCGACGTTGAAGCCGAAGCAGAGGCTGGACCGGGCGACGTTGAAGCCGAAGCAGAGGCTGGACCGGGCGACGTTGAAGCCGAAGCAGAGGCTGGACCGGGCGACGTTGAAGCCGAAGCAGAGGCTGGACCGGGCGACGAGGCTGAAGGCTCGAAGGCTGGACCAGGTGAAGATGAGGCTGAAGGCGACGGCATGGAAGTCGGAGACTGTGGCGCCGCCGGAGACGGAGGCGCTGCCGGAGACGGCGGCGCTGCAGGCGATGGCGTGGGCGATGCAGCTGATGAGGACGAAGACTCGGAGGCTGCTGCGGACATGGAGGCTGAGGATGGCTGGACGGGCCCCTCGGACCCTCCAGCGGAGACAGGCGGCTGGACGGGCCCCTCGGACCCTCCAGCGGAGACAGGCGGCTGGACGGGCCCTCGGACCCTCCAGCGGAGAAGGCAGGTGGCGGCATGGGAGCCGCGGAGTGCTGGATGGGCTCATCAGAGCCTCCAGCAGGAGCTGATGCAGAGCCAGAGGGAATTGGGACCCCTGGCTCAATGTTACGCTGGCCAGAAAACTGAACTGCTACGGAGAACTGGGCCAATGGGTCAGGTGCGAGCTGAGCTACTGGTGGTGGTGAAAGAGGAGTGGGTGGTGGAGTTGATGGCTTCACAGGGGAATGAACTAGAGGCGACTGTACAGGAGACTGAGCTAGAGGTAGTAGTGACGGTTGGGGAGAAAGTGGAGCTGGTGGTTGAGTGGAAGACTGCACTGGGGAAGGCTGAACTGCCGGAGACTGCAGTGACGGTTGTGGTTGAGGTGCAACGGGTGGAAGGGTGGCTGAATTGGCTGCGGGCCAGGCGGCTAATGGCTCAGCTACCGAGTGCATTAATGGCAGGGCTATAGAGTGAATGACTGACTGAGTGGTAGCCTGGACGGCTGAGTGTGGTGATGATTGTGGTGGAAGAGAAGCAGGTGGTAGTGTGGATGATGGGGCTAAGGGCAACTCAGTGGCAGGCCGAACTGAAGGAGGCTGAAGCGCATACTGAATTAATGGCTGGAGCGATAGCTGAGGTGAAAATGGAGCTACAGGAGGCTGGGCAGCTGAGTGAGCTACAGGAGGCTGGGCAGCTGAGTGGGCTGCAGGAGGCTGGGCAGCTGAGTGGGCTGCAGGAGGCTGGGCAGCTGAGTGGGCTGCAGGAGGCTGGGCAGCTGAGTGGGCTGCAGGAGGCTGGGCAGCTGAGTGGGCTGCAGGAGGCTGGGCAGCTGAGTGGGCTGCAGGAGGCTGGGCAGCTGAGTGGGCTGCAGGAGGCTGGGCAGCTGAGTGAAAACAAATGGTTCCAGAATGAACAGTCCCAAATTCAGGAAACTCTTGGATATTGTCTCTTTCTTTTACCACAGCTGGCGACTCAGAGGTCACGGGGTCTAGCTGTGGTGATGGACGTCGGCGGCGTGATCGCCGCTTCCTTTTTGATGATGACTCCAATGGGCCGGGCAGCTCCATGTCCGGCCTGTCGGGCAGGTGAGTTGTAGCAGCTGGGGGATGAATGTGGAGCTCATTTAGGATAAAATCCTGTTCGAGCGGGTGGAGCGCACCGAGAAGCCAAGGGAGACCAGAAATCAATCTCTGTAGCTTAGTTTCCAAAGCGCAATGGAGCTCCTTCCCCTCATGTTCTAACCAGAGTCTAAGGAGTCTCTCCACAGAGTAAATAATGTCTTGACGCAGTTCTTCTGGTGGGTTGAGTGCTGCTGGGTCCATGTCTGGTCGCGTCGTTCTGTCATGAAACGCTGTGTGGCAGGCAGGAGTAGGACCCAAGGTGCAGACACTCAGACTCGAAGGATGAACTCAAAACGCAGCTTTATTGCTGGCAGGGGGAAAGCATACAAAACTAAACTGGGAAATATAAACTTACATTTGACGGGGAGGCACACAAGGAAACACACAGCTTGAGGGACGACGCGACACAGACTCAGAGAAACACAGGGTTTAAATACACTGGGAAGTAACGAGGGGAATGAGACACAGAAGGAGGACACAGCTGGGAGAAATCAGGACTGACGAGACAGGGAAGCAAAGCAGGACACCTTCACATAAGACACGGACCTTCAAAATAAAACAGGAAACACACACACACACACACGCAAGGACACAGACTCCGAGACGCGGGCTTCACACAGGGACCTGACCACACTAGAGGGGATACACAGGCAGGGACGACGGAAAACAGAGGGAGCACAGAATGAACACTTGGGAAACCAAAACAAACTGTCATAATTCATAATATCAAAAATAAGAGTACAAAATCAAAAACACTGGGTCACCGACCCAGAACCATGACAAGACTGATATTTGCAGAGTTCATATTTGGTGGTAGTCTGCCATTTTCTTTGATTTCCTGCAACATTCTGTGAAAAACTGGTGCTAGAATCGTCCAGAATTCTTTGTAGAATTCTGCAGGAAAGCCGTCTGGACCTGGAGCCTTATTATTGGGCATACTTATCAGGGCTTCCTGGAGTTCACCTGGCATCAGTGGTGAATCCAGTGCCATTGCTTGGGTGTCTAATAATTTTGGAAGAGTTATGTTGTCCAGAAACTGATCAATTTCGTTTTTAGATGGGTTTATTTGTGGTGTATATAAAGTTTCATAGAAATCCCTAAAAATTTTGTTTATTTTTTTAAGATCATATATTGTATTCCCAGATAAATCTTTAACAGCACATATAGTTGTTTTTTTCTTTATTGATTTTTAACTGGTTAGCAAGAAATTGTCCGGATTTGTTACCATGTTCATAATTTTGCAGGCGAAGTCTTTGTACTAAGAATTTAGTCTTTTTATTAATAATTTCATTTAATTCTAGTTTTGTTTTGCGTAAATTGTTTAATATTTCTTGATCTTGGTGTGATACATAGGCTTTTTCTAAGGATTTAATGTTTTTTTCCAGTTCTTGAATATTTTTGTTTTCTTCTTTCTTCTTATGTGATGAGAAAGAGATTATTTTACCTCTCATCACGGCTTTCCCTGCTTCCCAGAGGACAGATGCTGATGTTCCAGGAATGTCATTAAAGTCTAAATATGAAGTCCATTCTTTTTTAAAGTATTTGATAAACTCTTCATCTTTGAGCAGCGATGTATTAAATCTCCAGTTTTTACTTGGTGTGGTATTATTCTTCTGCATTAGTGTTAAAGATACAGGAGCATGATCGCTGACAGCTATAGGATGAATCTCAGTGTCTGAAATGTCACTCAGCAGTGAGCTGCTGATCAAAAAATAATCCAGACGAGAGTAGGAGTGATGAACATGTGAGAAGAAAGAATATTCCTTACTGTTAGGGTGGAGGGAGCGCCATGCATCGCAAAGACCAAAGTCACTCATATACTGTTTGATTATATTTGTGGACTGCCAATTACGCTGAGTTCCTGTTGTATTGAGCCTATCCATTTCTTCATTTAGTCCCAGGTTGAGGTCTCCCCCAAGAACAATTGTGCAATCTAGGTGTTCGGAGAGTGCACTAAAAAAACCGTGGAAGAATGAGGGGTCATCAACATTCGGACCATATATACTTACAATACCTAGCTTTTGGTTAAGTATAGATAGTTTGACTATTAGGAATCTGCCCTCTGGATCTATAACTGTATCGAGTACTGTGAAATTAATATTTTTATGTATTAGAATTGCTACTCCTCTTTGTCTAGAATTATAACAGGCTGAGAACACATTAGGAAACTCAGGTGTTTTAAGTTTATTCAGACCTGTGACAGGCATGTGGGTTTCTTGTAATAAAACAACGTCTGCCTGTAGTTTTTTAAGTTGGTTAAGTATTTTTAACCTTTTTTCCCTAGAGCCAGCTCCATGCACATTCCATGAGACAAACCTTAGCGTGCCCATAGTTGTGTGTTTGTGGCTAATGACATATGCTGTGTGTCTTGCTTAGACGGGTGAGGAAAATGGAAACACATCATTTTTTTTTTTTTTTTTTTTTTTTTTGTAATAGAGAGAAGAAAATGCGCAGCGTGAAGCTCCATAGGTCTGACTATGTGTGTGCATAATAACTAAAATGAGCAAATGTGTGCGTGTGTGTCCTATATCTGTGTGCACTGTGTGGCTGTTGTAAATGTGTTGCCTTTAAACGCATGTGTGTGCGTGATCGTGCAGAGTGAGCATGTAGAAATAGACAGTGTCCTTTGTGGATGGATAGGGAAACAGGTGATCGACATAGTGAAAGAAAAGAGAAGCAAGGAAACCAAAGAGCAAGGTGAGCGACAAGAGAGAGAGAGGGAAAAAGAAATAAGAACGGAAACATTCCAATTAAAGCATTGGCGGAGAGTGACGGTAACGTTATACTAAATTAGCAAACTGATATTACATAGTTAAGCAAAAGTTAATACAAGAGAGTGTGAGTGAAGAGAATAGCGCAGCGGATTCTTATCTGGTGTGCGGTCAATACAGCCATGGAGTGATGCCGGGGTCGCGGTAGAGCTGTCCGTCCACGTAGAGCCGGTCCACGGCGATGACAGCCCGGGAGCCTTTCTGAATAAAACTACGTCGGACTGGGAACAGGACCCTGCGTCGTTCCAGAATCTCTCTGGGGAACTGGTCGTTCACGCTGAAGTCCGTTCCTTTCAGCTCTCTGCCGCGACTCTTCACCTGCTCCTTCTGCTTAAAGTGGCTGAATTTGGCCACAATAGGACGCGGTCTCCCGCTTCCTGTCTTCGGAGCCCCGATGCGATGCACTCTTTCAAACCCTATGTTTTTCACCGTGTCCTCCGGCAGCTTCAGGTGGATTTTAATGAAGCTTCTCACGGTCGTTTCCGGGTCCTCTCCGGCAGACTCTGGAATACCAGAAAACACAAGATTATCTCTCATGCTACGGGCTTGTAAATCCATAACGGTCTCTTTTATTTTTTTATTTTCTAAGTTTAATTGGGTCACATTTTCGGTTAGAGATTTGACCGAGTCCTGTAGCGTGGCGTTTTCTGCAGCAAGTGTTTCCACCTGCTTCTGGCTGAACTCCAGGGATTCTTTTAGAGATTGAAATTCCCGGTGTAAGATCTCCACCAGGGACAGCCTCGCATCAAAACTGGACAATCGCTTATCGATTGACTCCAGGATGTCGACGATATCGATTTGTTTCTTCATGGCGAGACATCAAAGTTCGCCATGCTGCTGGGGTCACACCCTTTTGCGAAAAGTCACAGTTTTCACTGTAACCCAAGATCAACTCCTTAAGGCTTTCCTGGAGAAATTTGAGGCTGCAGATGTCACCCATCATAATACTGAACCCCAAAGTGTAAAACATGACATTTCCTGCTCCCACAAGGTGGCACTGTCCCTGGTGTCAAATATGGTAGTTCAGATATGTTCAGGGGTGGAGCCTTATCGTATGTGTGCTCTTTGGTCCAGATCGGACAATGTATGACTGAATGAGAGGCAATAATATTTTCATGGCGAGTCATCGAAATTCGCCATGGCGCCACGGCCTCACCGTATCCCGAAAACTCAAAAGCTCCGCAATTTAACATGGTCCAGGTGTGTAGTTGACACTGACCAAAGATGAAGCTTATACGACCAAATCCCAATGTCAAGAGAAAATTGTATATATGTGATCAGCTACATGAAATGTATCCTTTCATTATTTGTGATTAAGCATATTTCTACATGACTTTTCACCTAGTAACTTGTGTGCTGAACTTATGCAGATACTAACCGCATCCTGTCGTTCTGAACATTTAGATGTAGAGAAGACCAAGCTCAGCTCTTTTACGAGAACATACAGATGTAGAAAAGGGAAAAACCCGCTGCCTTGAGTGATGTTATCTTTACACACACACACACACACACACACACATACACACACAGACACACACACACACACACACATACAAAACAATCTTGTATAAATAAAGGTCGCAGGCAGTCGTGGGGCGCAGATTCGTGCGTTCCATGACTGCCCCTCGCGAGTGAAAAACTTCTGCAGTGTTGTGTTTTCCGACTCAGACGTCTCAGCTGAAGAACGGCAGGGTGATTTAAAGAAATCCCCTGTCATTTAAATTGGTCCTTCGAGCCTAGAGATGGAAAAAGCAGACACGTTTCTGTGACTCCAATAAGGTCTGACCTCTGCATCCTGACGCCGTGGGTAAACCAGCACCGAAGTCTGTCGACAGCCCTCTCCAGGTAGAGGTGAGAGTCCTGGGCGTAAATTCGCATCCAGGCCGGTCCTGGTCCACGACGCTGGGATCCAGATGACCTGAACAACCACCAAAAGACGACTGAGGGTGAGAAAACACTTTTTGGTTTTAAACCGCCGGAAGGGTTTACAAGAAGCGCATAGGTCTTATCCGCCGCAAGGATTAATAGCGCATTAGGCTGACCCACTGCACGGGTGCACAAAAGAGAAGCGCATAGGTCTTATCCGCTGCAAGGATTAATAGCGCATTAGGCTGACCCACTGCACGGGTGCACAAAAGAGAAGAGCATAGGTCTTATCCGCCGCAAGGATTAATAGCGCATTAGGCTGACCCACTGCACGGGTGCACAAAAGAGAAGCGCATAGGTCTAACCCGCCGCAAGGATTAATAGCGCATTAGGCTGACCCACTGCACGGGTGCACAAAAGAGAAGCGCATAGGTCTAACCCGCCGCAAGGATTAATAGCGCATTAGGCTGACCCACTGCACGGGTGCACAAAAGAGAAGCGCATAGGTCTTATCCGCCGCAAGGATTAATAGCGCATTAGGCTGACCCACTGCACGGGTGCACAAAAGAGAAGCGCATAGGTCTAACCCGCCGCAAGGATTAATAGCGCATTAGGCTGACCCACTGCACGGGTGCACAAAAGAGAAGCGCATAGGTCTAACCCGCCGCAAGGGTTTGAAGAAAAAACACGTGAAATAGGTTGAGTTCGCCAGAAGGAACTAAGTTTAGGCTGGTTTTAGAGGTAGCTGCAATTACCTCGTAATAAATTATATTTAGACTGGTTTCAGAAGTAGCCGAAATTACTTCGTGACAAATTAGCGCGCAAATGTCTATCTGTGTGTATGTATATGTGTTTTATGTATATGTGTTTTGGAAGTAAGTTGATTTTACAGCACAATAAGTTGCTGAACTACTTCCATTGTTTTTTATTGTTTTCTTTGTGTATCCTGCAAAAGCTCAAGTACTGGTGATAAAGGGGAAAGGTAGAAGGGCGTGTCAGCAACCACCCCCGAGTTTAGTACCAGAGAAAGCTTTGCAGTTCTGTGATAATGGGGAATCAGCCCACAAAACTCATTGCTGAGGAGCGGCTAGAAAGGAAATGTCCAGGCGCCGGACAAATCAGTGGTTGTAGATGAAGAAATCCTACGAAAAAAAATGTCCCACTATACATTCACCCATATCAGGAGGATTTATAGAAGGGACAAGAAGTATTAATAACATGGAAGAGATAGTAAATGGCTTTAATAAATTCTTCGTAAACATAGGGCCAAAACTGGCAGAAGAAATAAAGGTTGATGGAATAGAAAGGGACACTGGTGAAAATATTGAAAGGAATAGAAGCTCAATGTTTTTAAGAGCAGTGGAAGAGAAAGAAATTTATGACATAGTTAGAGGACTTAAGAACAAAACCAGTACAGATTGGAATGATATTGATATGGTAACAGTAAAGACAGTTATTGATGGTATTGTAAAACCATTAAAATATATATTCAACTTGTCATTTCAAAAAGGGGTTTTTCCACAAAAAATGAAAGTTGCTAAAGTTATTCCCATTTACAAAACCGGTGAAAGGCATCATTTTACAAACTATAGACCAGTGTCAATACTCTCCCAGTTCTCTAAGATACTGGAAAAACTTTTCATAAAAAGATTTGACAGTTTTGTGGAAAAATATGAATTACTGACAGATAGTCAGTATGGGTTCAGAAGCAACAGATCAACAGCTTTGGCATTGATAGATTTAATGGAAAAGATAACGGAATGTATGGATAATAAGAGGTTTGCGCTTAGCGTTTTCTTAGATCTAAAGAAGGCGTTTGATACTGTTAATCATGAAATTCTATTAAAAAAACTGGAAAGGTACGGGTTTAGGGGAGTGGTTTTGGAATGGTTAAAAAGCTATGTAGGGAATAGGCAACAATATGTACAAATAAATGAATATAAATCTAATCTGATGGATATAGCTTGTGGAGTACCCCAAGGTTCAGTACTGGGTCCAAAAATGTTTATTATGTACTTAAATGATATCTGCAGAGTATCGCAGATTTTAAAGTTTGTAATATTTGCGGATGACACAAATATAATGTGTTCAGGTGTGGAATTGCCACAGGTTTTGGAGATGATCACACAGGAATTAACAATATTAAAGAAGTGGTTTGATATAAATAAATTATCATTGAATCTAGATAAAACCAAATTTATGTTTTTTGGAAACCAAAAGAAAAACATCAAAATAGAAATATGTGTTGACAATGTATATTTAGAAACAGTAAATGAAATAAAATTTCTTGGTGTGATCATTGACCACAAGCTCTGTTGGAAGCCACACATTACTTATGTTCGGGGGAAATTGGCACGGGGCATTGCCGTCCTGGGGAAAGCAAAGCATATGTTGGATCAGAAAGCACTGCACATTTTATACTGTGCTTTACTACTGCCGTATATGAGCTACTGTGTAGAGGTCTGGGGAAACACATACAAAAGTAACACACAAACAATAACTATAATACAGAAAAGGGCCATTAGATTAATAAATAATGTGGGGTACAGGGACCATACAAATGCACTCTTTGTCAAAATGAAAGCTATTAAATTCCAAGACTTGGTGGAGTTTAAAACAGCGCAAATAATGTATAAAGTAAGAAATAAATTGCTTCCAAAAGAAATCTGTAAATTGTTCATAGAAAGAGAAGGTGGGTATAACTTAAGAGGGAAATGGAATTTAAAAATACAAAGTGCTAGAACAACTTTAAGAACTATGTCTATCTCAATTGCAGGAGTTAAATTATGGAACAGTCTAACAGAAGAAATAAAGGAAAGTAAAAACATAAATCAGTTTAAAATAAAATATAAAAACCTAATTTTAAATAACTATAAGAATGAAGAAAACGGGGTTAACCCAGGACGGTAATGTCGCTGGAAATGGTGTTGTGGTTCTTTTTGGGTTTTTTGTTTGTTTCTTTTGGTTTGTTTGTTTTTCCATAACTTGTGTATCTGCAAATATACTCATTCTGTATTTTTCATATGAAAGAAACTATACTGTGGTGGGGCTTGCTTATTTCTTGTTTTTGATTTATTTACGTTTTATTTTGTTTTGCTTTTTTTTTTTTTTTAACTTTTGTTTCATATGTTGATTGTTTAATTTAAGACTAAAAGAAAATTAAATGAATGAGAGGTAAAACTTGAGGGGGTAGGGACAAATAAGTAAATACTTCTGCCTACTCCTTTTCAAACAAATAATGAAATGATATTTTATAATGATTGCGAAGACACATGTTTGAAATGTTCGAAATAAAAATGAACTGAACTGAACTGAACTGAACTGAACATAATAATCCCTTACCAAGTGAAAAATTAGACATCAAAGTAGGGGTTTAAAAAGAGTTGGATACAGACCCAACTGAATATATATATAAATACTCTTAAGAATAAAGTGGAATAAACAAAAGGTTAAATCAAATTAGAGTTTATCTCTACTATATTCAAACTAATAATAGGAAGCATAGCAGCCTGTAAATTGGCATTACCGAATGAAACAAAATTGGGTAGACAACCATACCCAGAATGAATAGAATGAATGAATGCATGTAATTCACACGAAACCATATTAAATAAAAAAAGAGAGATGCATAAGGTATATTATGGCTGTGTCATTGTTCAGCCAAAGAAAGAGTGTGAAAAAGCACACTCTCCAGCTTGGGAAGTTGTGAAGCTGCAGATTCACACAGACCCGTGATGGATACATAATAAATTATAAAATAATAAACTATTGTATATTAGTAGTATAGTAGTAATATACAATAGTTTATTGTTTTATATTTTATTATGTATCCATCACGGGTCTGTATATTAGTAGTAGTATAGTAGTAGGGCAGCACGGTGGCACGGTGGTTAGCACTGTTGCCGCACAGCAAGAAGGTCCTGAGTTCAATTCCACCATCAGGCCGGGGTCTTTCTGTGTGGAGTTTGCATGTTCTCCCCGTGTTTGCGTGGGTTCCCTCCGGGTACTCCGGCTTCCTCCCACCGTCCAAAGACATGCAGCTTGTGGGGATAGGTTAATTGGATAATCCAAATTGCCACTAGGTGTGAATGTGTGAGTGAATGTGAGTGCGAATGGTTGTCTGTCCCTGTGTGTTAGCCCTGTGACAGACTGGCGACCTGTCCAGGGTGTACCCCGCCTCTCGCCCTATGACAGCTGGGATAGGCTCCAGCGCCCCCCGCGACCCTGAAAAGGATAAGCGGAAGTGAATGGATGGATGGATGGATAGTATAGTAGTATATTGTAATATACTATTGCTGTTATAATAAAGGAAAAACAATACAATGATAACATTAATAATGACATACTATTAATAAGAAGAGGCACCTCAGTCAGTTATGATGTGAGGTGGATAGTTGTTAAAAGTAGTCTGATTCAAGCTTAAGGTTTGCTCAAACTCAGTACAATGATATATGAGATGAAAAAATAAGGAAAATGCCTAATCTAATCAGGTGCATAGAGACATGATTGAAAACCTGTCATCCTAGACGAGACATTGTTGAGATGAAGAGCAAACCTATACTAACAACTAATAAGCTAAACCCTGTATACAACAGCTAAAGCTACAGGTTTGAGAAGCAGAAATAAATATGTGGACACTACTAAGCTAATGAGCAAGTTACACACTTTTTATTTTTATTTCATTTGTCTTTTAGAGCAGAAGCTGCATATTAAAAGCTCACACATGCAGCTGTGAGCTCAGTTTTTTTCCCCTCACATTTCTGCTTTGTTCCTGGCAGCAACCCTTTTTTTCTTTTTGTGTCCTGACTCATGTGGTAAAGCGTTCATGCCATCGGCGATTTGTTTTGTTTGTTTGTTTGTTTTGTTGGTTTAAAAAATAAATTTGTGATCATACTTGTGGAGCACAATGACAAATAATGATTAGGCATATGATTTACTAATGCCTAATTTTAGAGCTGTGAGCTATGAGCTGTAAGCAATGCAAAGTTTTTTTCCTAACTTAAAAGTTTGAAATATGTAAGATATGTGAGTTCTTTGAAAAAAAAAAAAAATAGGAATGACCTAAATGCCTTAAGTCAAAATGAAGTCTTGCATCTACATAGAAAAGAAATCAGAAGAAGCATTCAGTAACTTGAAAATAGCCTTTCTACTTACATGTAGATGGAGGTGCAGGTTACATGAGGTGCAGTTTTAACACAGGCATTTGGTGAAAAACAACGTCCGCTTGCATTTTACTCCTGCAAATTAGACTCTGTTGTTTGTAGGCCTGTGCAGCTGCAGCAGAGGCAGTAAAAAAGTCAGCTGACATTGTTTTAGGCCACATTTTGATCATCTAAGTACCCCACGCAGTGACTTCAATTTAAATAAAAAATAAATAAATAAATAAATAAGCAAATTTGTCTTATCTCACACATGTGAGACAACTCTCAAATGCTCGACACTTATTGTTGCTATATGGAAAGTTCGACAAAGAGTTCGATTAGTCTGCAAAAACTAACTAATGCAAAACAGGAAATATGTGTGCCTGTGGTGTGTCTGTGACAGACAATCGTGTGAACCCAAAACCTTTGAATTAGAACAGGAACTACACGCCCATATAAGGAGCTGACTGTGTCTAAGAAGCAGACAGAGAGACACACAGAATGTCAGTATGTTTTTTTAGCAGTACATCATTTTGCATTTGGCAGCATAGAGGAATGATTAAATCTACTGGAAACCCAGTACAACATGGAGATCTTCTAAAGACACTATTAGAAGTGATTACATTGCCAAAACAGTTAGCATTGTGTAAATGTGCTGCACAGCAGAAAGATAAATCAGAAATAATTAAAGGCAATAACCTTGCAGATCAAGCAGCAACGTTAGCCGAACAACAAACTGTAGACACATTAATGTCTGCATCCATTATGCAAATATGAACAAAGAGCAGTGCCAACCACAGAACAGGAGAAATGGTTAAAGTGTGGAGCACAACTATATATGATTTGATGACTTGTGAAGGTAAACCAATGCTCCCCAAGTCCCGGTGCAGAACAGCAGCATTAGTGACACATGGGGTGACCCATGTGTCCTCAGGGGGGGATAGTCCAGGTCCTTAATACACATTTTTATACTCTAGTGATTATAGACGTATTCTCAAAATGGCCAGAGATTTATCCAGTGAAAAGAGCAGATGCAATCTCAGTTGCAAAATGTTTATGCAATCATTCTGGCCTGAATGGCCTGAGTGCATAGGCCTAGTAAAAATGTGGACGAAATTAATACAAGGCTCTCAAAAACTGACATCATTTGAGGTTGTTTATGGGAGACCTTTTCAACTCCCAGTGACAAGTGAACCCTTAGAAAAATCTGTCAGAGAAACAACTCTGGCAGAATGGATGGCAAAACTACTAGAAAATAAGGATATTGTTTTGAACAATAAACTGCCGTAAGACTCTCCAGTCTCTTGCAGGTTGAAACCAAGTGTTATTGACAACACCCACAGCCTGTAAAATTGCAGAGAGACCATCTTGGATACATCAGAGCCACTGCAAAAAGGTTGAGGTCCCGGGAAGCCCCGACACCGAGGAGGAAGCGCCTACGCTTGGTTGTTTCGGGGGTGAGGGTGGTAAGTGCGTTCTTGGGGCCCCCGTAGGGTAAGCCCGCACTCCAATCTCTATCCGATCAACTTTAGGCAGCCAGGTGTAGGTGTGAAAGGGAACCCTGATGGTTACCTTGACTACAAAGCTCACCCTTAGAGGACCCCAGCCGATGCCAACAGCAGCTGAGCCACGAGGCAGACAGAGTAGATGGACGTACGACAACTTACACCTAATGGACATGACACAAGATCACACCCATCCTTGGATGAAAAATGCCTGATACAGATATGTGTTTAACAAGACCACAGAGAAAGACTGTTACGTCTGCTCGCACATGCCGAGCATATTAACACAACCATATATGGGAAACACCCTGGGACAGGTGCACTAATTCTGATCTCTGACCATCTTCAGAGTGACTTTTGTAAAGTGCACAACAACAACAACAATAACATCGTCATCCTCATCCAGGAAGAAATGCTCAACTTCAACAGTCAGACTACATGACTCAATCTGGGAAACCGACGTACCTGAAGAATTCAAACTTTGGACAATTGGACAAAAGGTACTCAACTCACTCCTCCTGTGGGCAGGAGTTGGAAAACATGCTGTCAGAAGTGAGATAATGGACTATGGATTCGGCTTGTTTCTCAAAGCATGCTGCAAGGTCAACGAGGGACAAAATCAAGAAATAGACGCTCTCAGAATTGCTGTAATGCAACATCGTGTAGCACTGCACATGATCCTGGCTGAGAAAGGAGGATTGTGTGTCTTATTCAACACCACATGCTGCACTTACATACCAGATAATGTACATTCTTTAAACATGATTTCAGATTTTAAAGAGACTGTTGATCGTCTTTGGACTTTTCCTGATTTTATTTTGTTTTCTCTATTTGAGTTATTCCTTGTTTAAAAGCTGTAATTTCACAGACGACATGTTTGTCATTCACAGCATATGCAGATGTATTGAAATCAATGAAGATCATGAAGACTTCTTTTCCTGTTTCATGAAGATGAAGTGTAACTTATGATGTAGTAACTAAGAATGTGAAAGACAAGTAGTTACTTATTGTACATTTCATTTCTCTGATAAACAGGGCGGAATGTCACTGACCAAAGATGAAGCTTATATGACCAAATCCCAAGGAGGAGTTCGAAAAAGTTCGAGGCATGGAAATGGCAAAATTAGAGCCAAAATGTCACCTTCAATCCAAAATGGCGGACTTCCTGTTGGGTTTGCGTCAATGGTCCAACTGACTTTTTTGTTCGTCTTGGCATGATACACGTGTGTGCCAGATTTCATACATGTAGCTCAAACGATGTGTTCATAGGGCTGCATTTAACAACGCATACGTGGCGCTCTAGAGCCATTTCCCAGTGCTCATATGTAAAAGCATTAAAATACAAAATTTTTCACCAGACCTGGCATGTGTGCAAAATTTCATGAGTTTTTGAGCATGTTTAGGCCCTCAAAAAGGCCCTTGCTTTGCCTGAATAATAATAATAAGAAGAAGAAACGGAGCAGATACAATAGTGCTTTCGCACTCTCAGTGCTCAGGCCCTAATAAACGGAGCAGATACAATAGGGCCTTCGCACTCTCAGTGCTCGGGCCCTAATTAAAGCTGCAAGCAGCGTTATGAGGGCCCTCGCACCCCGGCGCGTCGAGTCACGCCCAACACCGAAAACCAGCATGTCCGATCTGATGTCACATTGCCACATTGATGGAATTCAGGCATTTAACCACAAGCTAAAATTTCATCTCATTCAATCATGATTGTAGTCCTCCCACTAGGTGGCGCTCTAATCATTACTGACAAATGGCATAACAATCATTTCCGAGGTCGAGTCTCATCACGCCTGCGACATTTGGGAGAGGTTGGACATTGTGTTTTTGAGTGACAGCAGATTACTGCTTTTTGGCGAGTGATTGAAACTCCACGTGCTGCCATGACCACCCCGTTTCCCTGAACGTAAAAAGCTTTTCAATTTAACATCACAAAGGTCTTTAGATTCCCCACCCTGGAGATCGGGTCAATCTGAGGAAATCCCTTGGAGGAGTTCATCAAAGTATGTTGCCTGAAAAGAGGGGAAAATGTCGCAAAAATTACACATTAATTTTAAAATGGCTGACTTCCTGTTGGATTTGGGATATTGCTCCAAGAGACTTTTTTATACATCTTGATGTCTTCCATAAGCTTACCAGGTTTCAGACTTATAGATAAAACACAGAGCAGGGGCTGTTGTTTTGAAATTTTGTAGGGGGCGCTGTGGAGCCATTTTGCGCTATTCAATGAAAATGGTAAAATAACAAGAAAGCGCACATCACATTGGAGGTGTGCACCAAATTTCAAGACATTTTAAATTTCCCAAGCCCCTCAAAAGCAACTTCATTGTTCATGGTGAACCGCGTTGCCACCAGGGTGCGCCGTTCAGTTTAAAGTTACAATTATCTCACTGAAGCATCATGAGGGACTGATGGTGATATTCACTGCTTTTGAAGTGGCCACGATGAACCTGTGAAAATCAGTGCAACAAAATATAAGACATGACATTTCCTGTTGCCACTAGGTGGCGCTCTGCGTATTCTTGACAATGGGCACATCAATCTGTTCAGGGCGGGACTGACATCACGCCTGTAAAGTCTGGTACTGATCAGACTGGATTTCATTGAGTTATACTAATTTGTTTCTTCATGGCGAGACATCAAAGTTCGCCATGCTGCTGGGGTCACACCCTTTTGCGAAAAGTCACAGTTTTCACTGTAACCCAAGATCAACTCCTTAAGGCTTTCCTGGAGAAATTTGAGGCTGCAGATGTCACCCATCATAATACTGAACCCCAAAGTGTAAAACATGACATTTCCTGCTCCCACAAGGTGGCGCTGTCCCTGGTGTCAAATATGGTAGTTCAGATATGTTCAGGGGTGGAGCCTTATCGTATGTGTGCTCTTTGGTTCAGATCGGACAATGTATGACTGAATGAGAGGCAATAATATTTTCATGGCGACTCATCGAAATTCGCCATGGCGCCACGGCCTCACCATATTGTGAAAACTCAAAAGCTCCGCAATTTAACATGGTCCAGGTGTGTAGTTGACACTGACCAAAGATGAAGCTTATACGACCAAATCCCAAGGAGGAGTTCGAAAAAGTTCGAGGCATGGAAATGGCAAAATTAGAGCCAAAATGTCACCTTCAATCCAAAATGGCGGACTTCCTGTTGGGTTTGCGTCAATGGTCCGACTGACTTTTTTGTTCGACTTGGCATGATACACATGTGTGCCAGATTTCATACATGTAGCTCAAACGATGTGGTCGTAGGGCTGCATTTAACAACGCATAGGTGGCGCTCTAGAGCCATTTCCCAGTGCTCATATGTAAAAGCATTAAAATACAAAATTTTTCACCAGACCTGGCATGTGTGCAAAATTTCATGAGTTTTTGGGCATGTTTAGGCCCTCAAAAAGGCCCTTGTTTTGCCTGAATAATAATAATAAGAAGAAGAAACGGAGCAGATACAATAGTGCCTTCGCACTCTCAGTGCTCGGGCCCTAATAAATATTAGGTAAAATGTAAATTAATAATATAAATAGAATAACAGGATAGAATAAATAAGCATAAAATAAATAAACGTTAGGTGAAAGCTAAATTAAAAAGGTGGGTCTTGAGCCTGTTCTTAAAAACGTACGTTCTCTGCGGCCCTGAGCTCCTCTGGCAGCCTGTTCCACAGATGAGGACCATACCACTGAAAAGCTGCCTCTCCGTGAGTATGAGTCCTGAGTATGAGTCCTGACTTTGGGAACAGTCAAAAGGCCATTACCAGAGGACCTCAGGGTCCACGAAGGTTCATATGGTAAAAGCAAATCTGAGAGATAAGAAGGCCCAAGACCATTAAGACATTTAAAAACCAATAAAAGAACTTTAAAATCGATCCTGAAACACACGGGGAGCCAATGCAGTGATTCTAAAACCGGTGTAATGTGGGCCCACCCTCTGGTCTTTGTCAGCACACGAGCTGCAGAGTTTTGTAAAAGTTGTAAAGGTGAAATATTCTTTTTGGGGAGACCAGAGAGCAGGGCATTACAGTAATCAATGCGACTGGTAATAAAAGCATGCATCAACATCTCTGTGTTGGCCTGAGAGGGAACAGGGCGGACTCTGGCTATATTTTTTAGATGATAAAATCCAATTTTGGTTACATGTTTAATATGTGGGATAAAACCAAGCTCAGAGTCAAAAATAACACCCAGGTTTTTCACTTGTAGCGAAGGACATAGTGAAAATGCCTGTAATTTAGACAAGAGTTTCTCTCTCTGAGCCTCAGGACCGACGATTAAAACTTCAGTTTTTTCCTGGTTAAGCTGTAAAAAGTTTTCTGCCGTCCAAGATCTTATATCTAAAATACAGTTAAAAGGGGCATCCATTGGTCTGGTGTCATCACACGGAGATGTACAGCTGAGTGTCATCAGCGTAACTGTGGAAGTTCACTCCATGCCTCCTGATGACACCGCCAAGAGGGAGCATATACAAATTAAAAAGTACAGGGCCTAAAACCGACCCTTGAGGCACACCACATGTCATTTTATGGATCTTAGAGGAGCATGTATCCATACTCACCATAAAAGTTCTGTCTGAGAGATAGGAAGTGAACCAGTTGTGTACAGCACCAGAGAGGCCCACCATGTGTTTCAGTCTGTTTAAAAGTATAGCGTGGTCTACTGTATCAAAGGCTGCGCTTAGATCCAGTAGCACCAGGACTGAGAGCTTTTGGGCGTCCCAGTTACATCTAAGATCATTTAAAACCTTTAGGAGAGCGGTCTCTGTGCTGTGGTTCACCCGAAATCCAGACTGAAATATCTCCAGGATCTGTTTATCATTCAAAAAATGATTAATCTGAGTAAAAACAAGTTTTTCTAAAATTTTACTTAAAAATGGTAAGTTGGATACAGGTCTGTAGTTATTAAAATCATTACAATCCAAATTGCTCTTCTTCAGAAGGGGCCTCACCACCGCCGTTTTAAAGGCAGCAGGGAAGACACCCAACTGAAGAGAGCAATTGATCACGTATAAAAGCTCAGCTTCAAAAAATCCATAAAGTGTTTTAAAAAATAAAGAGGGGATTGGATCTAAAAGACGTGGTGGGTCTCACTGTGGAGAAAACTTTCTTAAGGTTCTCAGCATTAACCAGGACAAAGCTGTCCAGTGTCTCCTCAGGTACAATCGAGCCCTCAGATGTGTTTAAAATCATATCACGAGAAGATCAAATATCACATCTGATGGCGTTGATTTTTCCCCTGAAGTGGTCTGCAAACTGCTCACAGAGTGAGTCTGTGGGAGTTCTTTGGGAGCTGTTAAAATCAGGGTTAAATAAATGATCTATGGTGGAAAAGAGGACCTTGGGATTATTTTTGTTATTACTGATTATTTTGGCGAAGTATGAATTTCTTGAATTCCTTAGTGTATTATTGTAAATTTTACGTTGCTCGCAAAGTATTTGATGGTTGATTGCATTTTTATTTTTCCTCCATCTCCTTTCTGCTGGCCTGCATTTCCTTTTGAGTGTTTTGACTTCTTCGTTTCTCCAGGGTGATACATGTTTTATGTTAATCTTTTTGGTGGTGAGTGGAGCAACGGAGTCAAGGCTTTTCTTCAGTTTGCTGTTAAAATGATTAAAAATAAAATCACAGGGTGCAGGTAAAATCACAGGGGGGCATTCGTCTAAAACCCTGGTATAATTTGCAGCCACTTCAGAGGTTAGATAGCGCCTCCTCACAGTTCGCACCGAGGTCTCCCGCTGTATAAAACCGTTGATGTTAAAAAACACACAGTTGTGGTCAGAGACAGCCAAGTCAACAACAGAGGACACACTGGTGGACAGCCCATGGGTGATGACCAGGTCCAGAGTGTGTCCTCTGTTGTGAGTCGGCTGCGTGACGTGCTGGGTAAAATCCATATAGTGAAGAATGTTTAAGAATTCTTTTGATGTAGAGTCAGAAGGATTATCTATGTGCAGGTTAAAATCACCGGTTAAAATTATCATTTTATATTTTGAATGTATGTTTGTTAAAAATTCTGAGAATTCCTTGATAAAAGCAGCACTGTCTATAGGTGGTCTATAAATTGTGACAGATAAAACTGGAACGCTGCTAAAAACAATGGCATGGAATTCAAAAGTGGTAAAATGATCAAATAAAATTTGTTTGGTGGTGAGTGTGTTGTTGGTTAAAGATGCAGTCCCACCACCTCTTTTACCACTTCTAAAGGAAAAAGAGAAATTAAAATTTGGTGGGGAGGCCTCAGTGAGAACAACTGGTGCATCCGAGCCCAGCCATGTTTCAGTTAAAAATAAACAATCAAGTTTATTATCTAAAATTAAATCATTAATAATAAAAGACTTGTTCAACAGAGAGCGGACATTTAAAAGTGCCATACTGATCGAGACTGGTGGATTTTTGACAGTAGAGTTCAAGGAATGATGACATTTTTGAAGAGGCCTGAGGTTATTAATGTTTTTGGAGTTACTGGATTTATGATAATTCTGTTGCTCTCTGTTTGTGATTATGACGGGTATTGTGTTGACTGTGGGAGAGAGAGGTCCGAGTACAGAGTATTGTGTATTACTGTTAAAAGTGGAACAAATATAGGAGCTGGGACCAGGGGGACATCAGTCAGTGGCGGACAGATCAGCAGGTAATGTCGGTTTGGGGTAGTGACAGGGTGGTGTGCGGGAGTGCTGTACGCCAAATGCCAAATTGGCGGACAGCAAACGGCGTCCCCAGGCGTTGAGGTGGAGCCCGTCTGCCCCAAAAAGATGCCTCCTCTCCCAGAAGGCATCAAAATTGTTAATAAAACCCACACCGTGGGAGACACAGGCGGAGGAAAGCCAGGTGTTAAGGCTGAGCAGCTGGCTGAAACGGCCTATCCCTCTGCCACAGGTGGGGGTGGGCCCGGAGATAAAAGCACTCACCTGCAACTGACCAAGGAGGCTGAAGAGTTGGAGGAAGTCCAGCCTTAGCAGCTCAGATTGCTGTTTGGGGATGTCATTGGTGCCGATGTGGATGATGAGCTGGTTGGCCTGTGGGTGGGATCCCAGGATGTTGGGAATTCTGTCCACTATGTCGACAACGGTGGCTCCCGGGAACGACAGCGTGAGCGCCCCCCTCATCCGCACGTTCCTGACGATGGAATCCCCGAGGACCAGTGTGGAGAGAGGAGGTGCCACCGGGGGCTGCTGGCCATCTGAGACGCCCGCGCCGCGGCACCGGGGGTGTTCAGATGGAGATGCGCCAGCCGGAGCGCGTGAGTGACTCCCAGGTAGCCGTGCCATGGGTCCTCTTCTCCGAGGACCCGGGATTTGCACCACAGCGTCGGGCTGCCCGCCGCGGCTCCGGGGGTGTAGTGGTGGAGATGGCGCAGACCTCAGCGACACAGCGGGATGGCGAGGGCTAGCGGCCAGAGGAGGAAAGTCCACAGGATCCAGGACATTGAATTTATTCTCCAATACTACCGTGCCGGAGGGGTGAGGGTGCGAGAGACGGATCCTCCTGGCCCCTCTGCAGCCACCGCGCGTCTCTACCACGGTCCATGGAGTGGAGTGGAGCTGACCAGAGCCTTGGGTCTGGCCCCTAGTTGAAACCAGCAGTTCTCGTCCGTGGCAGAAACACCAGCGATGCAAGTTGAGAGCCTGGGTTGACTGTCGGCGGGATCTTGGGACACAGCAGCTGGGTGGTGCACTGTGTCGGCTAGCTCAGCGCTAGTAGCGGTGGTTTGAGCTTTGCCAAGGAGGATCGTGTCAAGTTCGCGTTCAGCCCCCTGGATTTGGTATAGCGTGGATATCCTTTGTTCCAGCTCGATCACTTTTTGGCTCAGGTTGATGCAGCTTTCACAACTGGATGTTGAGGTAAGTGGTGCCATTCCGAAATCTCGTACCGGTGTTCCAGATCAACTGGCGTTTAGATCAACTGGCGTTGGTCGAACAGATGTGTGGCAGTCTTGCGTTTCAGGAGCTGCTACCGACAAACCAGCAAAAAAACCGCCAAATGTGTCATCTGTGACACTTGTGAGGTTATCTCAAACACACTCCGTCAGTCTTGATGCCGTTGAACAACAAAATGTTTAAAAATGTCGCGAGTTTACCTGGTGATATCCTCATGCGCGACGCGATCGCGAAAACAGCAAACAATTAACACCACGCCAATGTTGTTCACAGGACACCAAGAGTAAACGATCGGGAGACTCTTGTCGTCGTTATCGTTCCCCTCGCACGTTTTATTTCTCCGGTTTCAGCGTTTTTGCTTCACAACTAAAGCGAGCAGTTTACTTTGTGTGCACCAACATGGACTCGAGTCAACAAGCGCCACCTCTGGCCAAGTGCCACAGCCTACAGCCAGATTAACTTGTGACACACATCTGCACCACGTTTGAATCACCACTCCAATTGGTCATCATGATTTTAATATTCTCTTTTTCCATAACAATGAAATACGCCTTGGACAAATATGACACATCAATAGTTCATTAGTGTTGTCACATCACATCCTGTAAGAATCTTCTGTCTGTGTCTTTTCTCTGGAAATGATGTGTTGGGGGAACAGCTAGTTTTCTCCCATCATGCCTTGGGACATGTGCTGCTGTTTAGATGTTCTTGTTTTATAGTTTATGGTTACATTACTTTTAACTCTTATCTTGAATCTTGTGTTTACGCTGTGGTGCAGAGTCACTGACAGTTGTTGTTTTGTAGAGAGAGTGCTGTACCATGAGTGACTACTGTTGTGCTGTTGTTGAACCTTGAGGCACATTGTAGCACCAGCAAGTGTTTAATAAAGAGCTTCCCCTACCAGCTTGGGGTTGAATAACAAGCTCAGTCTCTCCCTGTGAGCTTCTTTGTAAAGATTCCTCTGCATACCACAATATTGAAAAAACAACAGCAGTTAGTTCAGGTTTACTATGATGAAAACTCCAGACTCACAGTGAAACATCATGCTGTGTAACACTATACACCAGTGTAAAGTTCAGGAAAGTTTCTTCATGGTTCAGAGGCTGCTCGGCAGAGGATGATTTAAAGATGTGTGTGAAATGGGCTGTTATGATTGGTCAGAAAATGTGATGACGGTTGCCTTTTTATAAAAAGTAGCCTTTCCTTTTTGCCAGCAGTCGTGGCCGCTAAAGAGCGTTTCCCTGAGCCTTAAAACTGCAAAGACGGCACGGCGCTGTCACGCTGATGGCCCAGGAGATACCGTTGAGTCGAAAACTATTGCCTGGATGCCGAAACTCCCAGTAGCCAGGAGAATGCCAGGAGGGGTTTGTTCATATGAAATAGAAAAACAACAAAGCATTAAACCATGTTAAAAACACAACAGCCTTTATAAATGTAGTTTGGACCACTTTGCAGTTATTTATTTGTAAAAAATGTTTGGAATCATGTATGATTTTCGTTCCACTTCTCACGTGTACACCACTTTGTATCAGTCTTTCACGTGGAATTCCAATAAAATTGATTCATGTTTGTGGCTGTAATGTGACAAAATGTGGGAAAGTTCAAGGAGGCCGAATACTTTTGCAAACCACTGTAAAATAGAACAAAATATAAAGCATTAAAAAATGTTAAAAACACAACAGCCTTTATAAATGTAGTTTGGACCCAGAAGCAAGTTTCATCAGGTCATCACTTAAAGACTGGATATCCCACCTGCTGTGGAGTTTTAATGCAGTACAGGTGTTATTATTAAACTCCTGTCACATTCTGACTGTTAAAATGAATAACATTCATATATGAACTGAAATTGTTTCAAGTAAACTGTATATGGTGTTAAATAGGCCTAAACTACTGTACTTTAATGTCGGCAATAAGGGCGGTACTTCAAGAGCCATATATTTTATGAGCTGTTACTCATTGTGATATATAGAGGACAGCAGGAGCAGAACAGACACACAGCAACAACCAACAACAACCCTGCAAGTGGACCTATTTTGGGGGGACTTGTGTATCATGTAAAGCACTGTGCAATGCTCTATGTGACAAATATTAAAAAATAAATTTCATTCGTAGAGAACAAATATTTTGTTCTCTACGAATGCCCAGCAGCCCTGAAACCCTCTGAACTCTAATGTTCACAATCCAATAAATCGATAGACTTTGAGGAGCATGAATTAGACTGGATGAGAATACAATTTTAATTTATAGACCACTCGGATGAGTTTAGTGGACTTTTCTAATCTTCAAGAATATTCTAGAAGATTAAGAATCTGAACCTGGATATAGTGGTGGGTACACCTTGGAGCTAATTTGTCCACTGAGTCTGAATATTGAATCTGTCTGTTGTGAGGACGTTTCTATTAATGCTCATAAATGTCTTTTATTTGCTCTTTACTTCAGCCTTGACACATTGCCTACTGCACACGTCAAGTTCCTTCTGACATATTCCAGATTTTGTGGTGGAAAAATTGGGAGAAATGTTTGATAGAAATCTGACTGTAACTGATAACTGTGTGCTGCATCCTGCCATTCAGGGTTTAAAGATATTGGAAAAAGTGGATCCTCTTCATTTTATACAAGACAGCACTATTAAAGAAAACAATGAACAACATACTGTATCATAAGGGAAAACACAGAGTGAGGCACAAAACAAGCCTGATCACTGTCAAATAATTTCATGTAACATTTCAAAAGCGATTTTTTCTTTTAGTGATTTAAGGAGTTTCATGTATGTTTCCTCTTTTAAACTGGTAGGGGGTTTAGTGAGAATGATAATCAAGTCTAGAATCTAATTCCACTTTAAAGTAGATTTAACTGTGATTTTCCTTGTAATCAGACTTTTCTCAGGAAAAGTAACTCAATTTTAAACCCTTTACCTCTCAGGTCCAGCTGGTCCTAGAAAGAAACATCCGTGCTGCATTGAGGTCCAACCTCGATATGATCACTGAGGTGCTGAGGCTGATACGACCGGCTCCCCTTACAAGTTGAAACCGATCGAGCTCTGTCTTACTTCATTCATGGGGATAAGTCTCTGAACCAGTGGAGCCTGGAAGTGCAGACCTAACACACACACACACACACACACACACACACACAAAGTATTTGCAGAGACAGACTGAAACTCCTCTTTGACTCTTTTTCCTCTCCAGTCATTGTCAGCAAGACGAAGGTGTGAAACACAGAGATTAGATTCTGTGGAGAAGCATCACTGCCTTTCTGCTAAACCAGGATCTCCTTATAGTTTTTCATCATGTTGTTCATCATTTCAAAAGGCTTTCTTATGAGTTTTCTTATATTCTTTATGTTACATTTGACTCTTGCATTGGTCTTTTTAAATTGCTCCTAATGCTGGAAATGGATCAAAGCTCAGTGGATTTCTTAAATTATTTCTTAAGTTGAAGTTGTTGCAGAACTGCACATGCTTTGGAAATAAACGTAATTAATATTGAACAAATATTTTCCTGCTCTTGTTTGAGCATGCCCACGAGACACACAAAATAACTCATACACTCATATCTTAATCTCCCACAATGCAACACCCCAGTGCTTTCATGCGACCTCAGATCTGTACAATCCAAGAAATCAATAGATTTGGTATTTTTACTTATTGAATGTGTGAGTACAAGAAAATAATTATTAGAATGTAATGTGTTAAATTTGTTTAGATCACAGTAATAAGGAAGGATTGGTCTGTGTTTCAGTTTGGTTTAGCTGTAGCCTGAGAGTGTGTGTAATTGTTTAGAAAGAAAGGAATTTATGGTCTGGTGTCATAAAAGGAGACAGGAAGCTACAGTTGGGGGTTGCTGATGTTGATGCTTGTACCTTTAATAAAACTTCATAATTGCCATAACTTGGAAGTAGGTTTGCAGGAGACTCTCCACCTTATCTGTAAATGTAAAACAACAAGATGTAATATGTTAACTCTGTTTCTATGTTGTGTAGAGGAATTTGGGGTAGCTTGGGTGAGAAGATTACTTTTATGACCCCCAGGAAGTCACGTACACAGAGACACTGCTTTAACTGTTACGCACCCACACCTACATACAGTCACTCACGTGCACACACATACACACAGGTACGCGCACACACAGGCGCTCACGTGCTCGTGCACAGAGATGGGCAGTAACGCGTTACTTGTAACGTGTTACTGTAATCCGATTACTTTTTTCAAGTAACGAGTAATGTAAGGGATTACCATTGCAAAAACGGTAATTAGATTACCGTTACTTTCCCGTAGGAATGCTGTGTTACTAAAACCGTGAGTTTTTTGCGAGAATGTCTCATGACAGTGACGTAAGCGAGTGCGACGTTCGTGACAACATCTGTCTGCAGATCAACAATGGATAATATATCAAGTACGGGAGAGAGTATGAGCGTGCAGCGTTTAAAGCGTGGAAGTACTGACCTTATTTTGAGTTTGATTCCATAAAAAGTGACAAAAACATTAGCGTCCGTTGTGCTGGGAAGAAAACTTCTTTTTACAGCGAAAAAAACCCCTTAACTTCCAAGCAAGCGCCGAGTGCGCTATGACTGTAATGGGAAATTCACAGAGAAACTCGCGGAGTCTTCAACTGACCGCTGCGGCACACCTGCACCAGGGCAAACCTCCGCCTACCCCAGTCCTGCTTTATAGGTGAAAATAGAGCAACTAGCCTTTGACTTTATTTATTTTCTGCTGTGTTTTACTTGCATCTATTTGAAAGAGTGAGTGTAAACACAAAAAATTATTTTTATTTTATGTGCTGGAATGTGCAGAAAATAGCTTTAAATGTTAAACAAATTTCTTCCAGTCAGAGAATGTTGCATATAATTTAATTTTTGCTTGATGCATAAAGTTAAAAGATTAAAACTAATAAAACATGTTTTAAAAAGAGACATTTCCATTTGATTACATTTTGTATGATGGATTATGCAGAAAAAGTAGAATTGGGCTGAAAGATCTATCGCCTTATCACCTATTCAGGTTGTAAATTGTGTTTTTTAAAAGTAACTAAGTAACTAAGTAATTAATTACTTTTGAAAATAAGTAATCAGTAAAGTAACGGGATTACTTTTTGGGGGAAGTAATCAGTAATTAGCTACTGATTACTTTTTTCAAGTAACTTGACCAACACTGCTCGTGCATACACACAGACACAGAGTTTGCAGCACACCATGGGGGTTTTATGATGGGGTCACTTCTATAAAGCTGGCTGTAACTAACAATGGAGTGAAGATTGTTTCAGAGGGACACTGGCCTTGCACGTCTTCCCTTCTAGAAGATGCATGCTTAAATGAAGATGAATAAAGATGAATAAAGGTTTTGTGAAATAACTACTGAGTTCCGGTGCCGTCTCTGGATGCCCGAGGAATAAAAAGAACCGGGGTGAAACTGATTTCGTAACAAATGTCACTGTGTCACCCTCACCAGAGGTTTGGTGAGGGGACTTATTATTTTTATTTTAACCTGTATTTAACCAGGAAGATCCCATTGAGATTAAAAACCTCTTTTTCAAGGGAGACCTACCTTGACTTTCTGCAATAAACACTTCTGGAACTATGTCCTTTGAACCAATGAGACCAAAGAAGACAGTTTTTAGCTATAATGCACAGCATCACATCTATTGAAACTAAACACAGCAGGTGAGCACAAACAGAGCACAGCAACCACAGCGACAGTATTTTAGAGTCAAATGTGAGGCCATCTGTTGGAAAGTTTATGCTTGGCCTGTTGGGTCATGAACAGGGAAATGAACCCAAGTACCCCAAACAGCCATGCCCTCATATTTAAGCCCAAATAAAAGAAATTGTCACCATCCTGGGTCTTATGACCCAGTGTTTTGAGTTTAGTTTATTTGGATGTTTATATGATTAAGCTCATCAGTTTCTAGTTCTTTGTTATTAGATTCCCCTTGTGTCTTCCAACCCCTGTTAAGTCTCCCCTGCTCTTCATGTGTTTCATGTCTGTGTCTTACGTTGTCAAGTTCTGGTTGTCATGTCTGCGTCTCATTAGGTTTCCTATTTTATTTTGAAGAGATCTTGTGTTTTTATATTATGGTTTATGTTTTGAGTCCTTTGTTGTACTGTTTCTTGTTTCCCTAGGTTTCATAGGTTATCATAGGTTTAGTTCTTTGGCTTTGTAATATGGCTTCCCTGTGTTCCATGTTGTGTCTACTGTGACCTTTTTGTACCATGTTTCAGGTTCTGTCTCCCCAGTTGCTGTTAAGTTTGCATGTCTAGAGTTCAGTCAGTGTGTTTCCTGTTTTACTTTGAAGGTCCGTGTTTCATGTGAGTGATTCTAGTTTTACTTCCCTTGTCTCGTCCAGCCTGATTACTCCCAGCTCTCCTTCTGTGTCTCATTCCCTCGTTACCCCTCTGTGTATTTAAGCCCTGTGTTTCTCTTTGTCAGTGTCGTAGTCTCCCTCATGGCTGTGTTTTCCTGTGTGTCAGTTTATCCATGTCCCAGATTAGTTTTGTTTTGTTATGGTTTTCATGCCACTCTGCAACAAAGCAGCTTTTGAGTTTAATTCCTGCGTGGTGAGTTTTGCGTTTGGGTCCTTCTCCTGCCTGCACACAGCCGAAACATGACAGAAATGGGATAGCTAATGCAGCTATGAGGGGGGAAATTAGCAACGCATACACAAACCATTTTACATGTGATGTATTTAGTCTGTGTTAGAAACTGTTGTTCTTTGCATGTGGGAGTTGGAAGATTAAGACCTTGACATGATCACATTTCTGTCACACATTTCCTCCAGAGCAGAGTGTGAAACTTATCTGATCATTTGCCAAAAATAAAATAACCATTAACCAGTAAAAGTGAGTTCTTTTGAGTTTTCAGGAAGGAACAGCTTGATGCAAACAAGAAACAATTCAATTTAAATTACAAGCAACAGTTTAAGTTGTGGGAATTTATACGAAAAAGTAAGCAGCATAAAAGTCAGCCAGTCATGCAAATGTTAATAGATGTACATCTAGGCTGTTAAGGGGCATCATGAGTCACAGAAAAACAGAAGTTAGTGGGTGATTTAGATTAATTAAACATGACAATGCACAAACCGTTGGCATCAATCATCAGGCTCTAAACCATATTTGAGTGTATTTGAACTTTGTGTATGTCAGGCTGCTTCTCAGAAAGCTCTCAGTGAGGTGTTAGGTTGAAATACTAAAGTCTCCCTGATAAGAGGCGGAGGTGTGATATGCCACTCCACACACAAAAAATACAGACTTATAAAAACACCTCATCAGTTATGCCTGCATGTGTTCCTGCACTTACCAATAAATAACCAAACACGAATCAACTCGTAGATTTTAACTCTGATCAGTGAGCCAGACCACGGGTGGAAATGTCTGTGAAGATCCTCTCCATCACTCTCCTCCTGCTCTCGGTGTGTGTGCTGCCACTCCTCTGAAGGTAACTGTGCTCTTACTTTACGAAAGAGAAGAGAAAAAAAGAGATAAAACAGATAACTTGATCACAGCAGTTACTATCTCCAACAATGGCTTCTACCTGTTTGTGAATAATGTGCACTTATGATATTTTTGTGTTTTATTGGGCAGGACCACTGTGTAAAGACCACAAACCTTTACATCAGTCATATTCTGGTATCTGCTCAGTCTATAATTGTAACATTTTTTTCTAGCATTTACTCGACTTCTACCCACAAAACTCCAGACACCCTGGAAGCTGTTTTCTGGGCTAAGTTTTGTTAGTCAGTGATGGCATTTTAAAAGGCGTCCTTTACGTCTACATTTAGAAGAAGTCTTGGAGATTTTTTTTAAGTACAACATTCACCTGATTTTTTGTGTTCGATTGCTGGACTGATTGACAGCCACACCATATCCATTCACGCTATACTGCTTACCATTAACAATGTTTATACTATTTATGTTTATCTACATGCAAACTTTTGTTTTCTGTCACTTATGGGCTTATGTCTCACGCTGCGTTGCATGCCAGGCATATGTTGTAAGACACTATCATAACTGCCAACTTATTAGTGTAGCACAGTGGGTTCAGTGGTTTCCTTCAAACAAATTCACTCTGTAAGTAAATCTCACTGCTTTAAACAGTTGATATATTAATCATTGCTAATGAATGGAGCTTAATGTTGGTCCTTATTCTCATCCTCTGGAAAGTAAACCAACATGCTTTCTTTGCAAATAATAACAAAAAAAGCAACTTAAGACAGCAGATATCTTCTTCAGAACATGAAGACGATGTTTCCCAACTGTGCATATTTCTATTTGATTCAATTTGTTTAAGAAAATAAATAAATATAAGTAAAAATTCATCCTTGCAAAATTCCGGGAACCAGATGCCAGATGATATCTCCAACTGTTGGATCAAGTCTCGCCTCTGCTAAAATATATTTATGGAAACGTTCTGAGTGATCCTGATAAAAGCACAAAGCAAACAGTGACGTACCGTCCATTATAAACATAACAATATTGAGAATATGTTCGCTATCATACCAAGACTATGTCTCACTATGTTACATATTCCATATATACGGGGTATGACTCCCCTTTGGTCACAGCACGTGGATATTTCAAAGTAACCCACCTTTCTCTATCATATCAACACTATCTGTCCAGCTTCAGGCTGCTTGGAGACAAGTTCTGATCAAACCATCACTGATTTCACATCTGCGCAGCTATTTCAAAGGTATGCTGTGGAGCATGGCCAGGCTAGCTGGAGTTTCTTTAAGAAATATCCACGTGCTGCACAAATGGGAGCATGTCATATGCTTTTTGAATCAGAGACATTTGAAGATAGAAACATTCTTTAAAATCTGTGGCAGAGCTCTGCAACAGCAAAACTTAATTCTGGGCCAAAGTTGGATTGGTTTTCATTCATTTTTTCTTTGAATCCCAATGACTATAAAAATCAAAGACAATTAACATAATGCCAAAACTACCCAAAAAGTACTTGAGGGCCTCCAAGTGGTGAGAACATTGATTTGTTAAACTTACTTGTTGATTGATTTGCACAAAGAATGCCTGTTCACTGTAACATAATTTCAGGTCACATATTAAAAGTCATCTTCTGTTTAGTGATGTAAGACAAATCAGTTTTTAACCTTCTATCTCTCAGGTACTCGAGACCGTGGACCTGGAAGTAAACGCCCGTGAGAGAGGGATATTATACCCCTTATGTCAAAAATATTCATGAGCTTTTTGAGTGTTAGGTTCTAATGAATTATTCATGAGCTCAGGAAGTAATTAAATTATGATATTAATTAAATTATGATATTCATAAAAATTATGATTTTCATAAAATTATGATATTCATCCAAAATATGCTAGTTCATTGCTTTTCTTCCCCCCAAAAAAGAACTAATTGATTATTTTACAAAGTTTTTATATCAAATAGCATTCTTTTATTTTTTAATCCATTAAAAAACTTTTTCCTTTTTTTCCTAAAGAAACGCCATCTGGTGGTGGGTTAGCGCATGACAGCGCATGAGTGCACAGTGCGCGCACGAGAGCGCCTGTGTGTCTAGGCGCGCTCGTGCGCGCGCCTGTGTCTGGGACCGTGCTTCTGTGGGGCTCCGTGTTTATGGGTGAAAATGTGTTAAACCAGTATAAATGTGCTTAGTTAAACTTGTGCTTTTGTAACGTTCAGTATGGCCAGACATACAGGGTGCATGCCTTGTGGGAAAACTTTATTTCAATTTATATGCATTTGTTTTATCCGAACAAAGAAATTTAAAATCAAACTCAGAGTCACAAAAAAACACTCGCGATCTCCGCGGGTCCCACCCGATCCTTAGGCAAATAAGCAGGGAGAAACTCCTCAAAAACCCTCCGCGTTTTTCTCCAAAATACGCAAAACAAAAAACCCCTAGAAATAACCTGTAGTCAACCTCCTATCCCCAAGCCTTATATTCGATAACGGGAAAATCCTGAAACCAAATCCTTAGGCATTTTTTCTCAAATTCCGCTCAGAGTCTAAGTCCTACATCGCTCTTACTCGCACCGAACCGCTGCCAGAGCAGCATCTTTTTCCTTCTTGTTCGTTCCCCGCCTCATCCCCGAATGCTGCTTACCTCGTTTGAAAGGTTGCGCCCGAGACCAACTCCGCCTCCCAGGTAAACCTTACTGCCCTGCCGCCACTCAGACCGAATTCACAATAATACCCCCGTCGCCAGACCACTAAAACAATTGGCGGCACTTTTACCTGTGTGCATATCAATCATACCAGGTAAACCTTACTGCCCCGATGACAATCACATTACAAAAGGGGCGGCTCCATTCGCACCCTGCTCACCCAATTGGATACAGGCCCGATTTATCTTCTCAGCGATAGGTCTATTCTCTCACCTGCATCAGGATAAATAATCTCACATTTCAAGTTGAATTTAACAGTTTTTCCCTCTCAGAAAAACAAGTTTTCTCCTTTTTTTTCACAAACAACATGGCCACCAGACCTACCAACCTCACTGTGGTCTCTCAGACCCCCGTAACCAGCTACAGAGCCTCTGCCACGCCAGCGCAACTCAGACGACTGCATCTTTGCCGGGTCCAACCTGCATCTGCTATCCCTTTGGAGGAGAGATTCCCTCTCAACACCAGGGGATTTTGGGGCTATGCTTTCAGCCTCCCGGAGAGCCAAATCTATTTCTACCAGCTAAAAGCAGGTGAAAGTTTTGGCCCGCTGACACCACGGATTGCTTTTAGCTCCTCTGATTGGGCTGTTTTGACCCTCATCGCGACCCCTGAAATCCAGAAGAGCCTGCAGGATACGAGCTCCCAGCAACCGCGAACAAGGGACCAAGAAACGCAGACGCCTCGTGTTTTCAAAGGGGCCCATGCGTTTCCACCATTCACCCAACAACACCGGCCTTTAAACGCAGTGAGAAAAACCGTGACATATGCGCAGTGGGAGACTAAGAGCACGCCGTTTTGCAGGTGGGTCTGTAAGGCGAGTCGTCAGACAGCAGAAAATGCCGGTAAGGATGACTTTGTGCTGGACCTTACGAACACCCACTCCGGTGTTTTCAACACATTGCTTCGGATTCCCACTCAAGACTGGCTGAAGATGGTGGGGGAAAAGAACGGCAGAATTTTAGAGCTTTTTAAGCTAAGTACACGCACCTCTGAGTTGGTCCTGGTTGGAAATAACCCCCCGCACTCAAAATAACCCTGCCCCCTCATCCGGTCCCCTTACCCCGCCTCCTCCTCCCCAGTGCTTTTAAAAACCGCAACGACCGTCTCCTCCACATCGTCTGTAAACAGCCATGAGTCACCACAGCTCTGGAACTCCCTCTGCTCTAACCCCAGCATCCTTTCGGCCAGCAGCTGCTTCTACTCCAGCCGGGAACCCCGTGATGGATCTTGCTACTCCACCGCCGAGTCCCCATCAGGCCTCATCATCTCCGGCCGCTATGCGTGCAGATTCGCCGCTCCTGCCTTCATCACCTCAAGGTTGGAACTCGCCCCGCCACCCTGCTCTCGGATGGCAATCACCCGAACAGACCCCGGTAAACAACCCAGTCTCCGGTGTCTCGCTCTGGGCTTTGGGTGACCCTGTGTGCCGGGCTCTTTTCAGAGAGCCTGAAGACAATGATCCCCATCCCGGGGTGAGCAGTGGACAATCTTCATCCCTGGACATCGATGAGGCCGCTACTCTACTCCCCACAGCCGTTTTTGAACTTATAAAACTAACTCTCAAGTACCTTGTCATGTCGCTACTCCAGAAACACCGACAAGACGTGTGTCAAGGATGCGCAGTCTCCCACCCCTCACAGAGACGCCATTCTTGTCTTTTCCTGTTGGAAAAATATTACTTTTTCAAGTACTATGATGAACTCTGCAAAAGATTATGGAACGGACATTTCACCAACACATTATTACAAATTTTACGGTTAGAAGGCTTTTCACCACCACCCGAGCAAGTCAGAGGTGTGGCCCAGGCGTATCTCTTTGAACTCAGAGACGCCCGCGATATAGAGGGCACTCTGCAAGAAATCGATGCCAGTGTCACTGAAGTTACTCGTACAATAATTGATCAAGTGTTAGATGACAATTATTCACTGTGGCTGTCCTAGTATTTGTTTTTCTTCTCTTTCCTATTATTTTTCTTACTGTTAAGTTTTTGTTTGTTTGTTTTTTATTCGTTTCAGATGTAATGTTTTTTTTTTGTTTGTTTTGTTTTTTCATTACATCAAATAAATTGTTTTTGGAAAAACGTATCAAATAAAACTTTCTTGGAAAAGCATTGCAAGAATCAAACTCATTATTTGTTTTTACTCGTTCAAATGTATTGTTTTTCATTACATAAAATAAATTGTTTTTGGAAAACCTTTACATGAAATAAAACTTTCTTGGAAAATCATTGCAAGAATCAAACTCGTTATTTTTGTTTTTACTAGAATCAAAGTGCAATGTTTTTAATGACAACAAATAAAATATTTTCATGAACTTGTTACATGAGATAAGTAACTGCTCGATCATGAAATAAAACCATAGTTAAACATAACTTCAAAGAACACACATGGCAGAGCAGATTCTATTGAAACGCGCATATTATAACCCATCTCGCCCCGGTAGTTTTTGCGGAGTGCAAAAATTGATTAAAAGCGTGCAGGATGAAACTGGTACAAAGATTAACGCGCAAACAGCTCAAAACTTCCTCGCAGAACAGGATGCGTACACCTTACACCGAGCCGCACGCCTGCGCTTTCCGAGAAACCGTGTGTTTGTCCCCAGACCTCTTAATCAATTTCAAGCAGACCTTTGTGATATGAGGGCGCTAGCTGAGCATAACGATGGCTATCAATATTTACTTACAGTTATAGATGTTTTCTCTAAAAAAGCCAAGAGTGTTGAAAAACAAAACAGGAGTTCAGGTCACTAAGGCTTTTGAGGCTGTCTTAAAAGACAGCCAAATTCCTCAAAAGCTACAGACAGATAGTGGTAAGGAATTTTTTAATTCCAGTTTTCAATCTTTAATGAAAAAGCATGGTATAAATCATTTTGCTACAGGGAGCGATCTAAAAGCCTCAGTCTGTGAAAGGTTTAATAGAACTCTTAAAAGTAAAATGTATAGATATTTCACTGCTCAAAATACCCGTAGATATATCGAGGTGTTACAAGATTTATTACAAAGCTATAACACTAGTTATCATCGTTCCATAAAAATGGCCCCCAATCAAGTAAAATCAGACAATGTAGCATTAGTATTTCAAAACCTATATGGCACTTCGTCTCGTTGTAGAAAAAAGCCCATGAAATTTAAAAAGGGAGATCATGTGAGGCTGTCTAAAGTTAGAGGTGTGTTTGATAAGCGTTATGAGCAAACGTTCACAAGCGAGGTATTTACTATTGATCAATGCATACCTAGAGACCCTCCTGTTTATAAAATCAAAGATTACGATGGGGAAGAAATTATAGGTAGTTTTTATGAGCATGAGCTGCAGAAAATCGCTCTTTGCAAGGATAAGCTCTATCACATAGACAAAATTCTCTCAAAACGTAAACAGAGAGGTCAGATTTATTTCCTGGTGAAATGGAGGAATTGGCCTGAAAAGTTTAATAGCTGGGTGAAGGCCAGTGAGCTTAAAAACCTGACATAACAAACTCCGCAGCTCACTCTCATCTTGCTAACCTTGGTAACGTTTCAGCATGAGTCTCAGGGCGCAGGGTTTTTACGTCACACTACCATCAAACGCAAGTCTGAATGTATTTAAGAATAACACCAGTTCTAATTTCCGTGTGGATTTGGCTCACCATCTCAACCTCGATGGGGCCTGGGAGGTGGCTCTCACTGAAATTTCATATCCCTATACATGGCTTAATATTCCGAATGATAAGGCTTATTTTGAATGCAGGAAAAAGAGTGACGCTGAGCAGTGGCCTGATGAGGTGGTTAAGACAAAAATACGCGCTGGCTTTTATGAGGATGCTAACACGCTGAGAGCAGAGATCGAAGCATGCCTTAGACGTATCGACTCGGATATATATCTAAAATACCACCCCATTGTTAAAAAGTTTGAATTCACCGCTGGGGGCATATCAACTCAGGTTTTTTCCTCCTCTGGCATATATGCTTGGTGTACCGGCAGGTGTCTGGCAACAATTTGAGCGCAAATTTGCCCCATATCCTGCAGATATAAAAGCGGGATGTTATCATCTATTCTGTTATTCAGATATAGCAGCCTTACAGCTGGTAGGTGATAGCTATTCACCCCTGCTGCGTACTGTCAGAATAGAGGGTAATTACGGAGATATCGTTAACCTTTGCTTTAACAAACCAGACTATATTCCTGTTGCTCGGAAACACATAGAAAATATCCATATTGAAATCAAAACTGATCAGAACGAGCCTGTAAACTTTACCTACGGTAAAACGATAGTAAAGCTACATTTCCGGCCTCTCAAGGATCTCGTCTAATAACAAAAATATGGATAATAACAGATTTATAAAGTATTACGAATCGCAAGCTGGTAACGGGCTGCCAGGCTTTTCAGGGGCGCCCGTAATTTACGGACGAGGAATAGCATCTATTTTCTCAAAATTGTTTAGATTTGTAACCCCATTCTTAAAGCGTGGTGTCAGCCTCGTTAAACCTCATTTGAAAACAGCTGTCAAAGGGATTGCTACAGATGTTGTGACCTCCTCCCTGTCTAACTTGACTCGTTCAAACACACCACAAGAGCAAGAGGGCTCGGGGTTAAGCTTAATCGCGCGCAGACCCCTAAAACGTCCTCCGGGTCGCAGGCTGACCGAGTTTAAAAAGCGGCGGAAAACTGTCAAAAAGAGACAGAGCGCTAAAACCACCAAACGGGCAACACGTAGATCGAAGCAGGATATTTTCTAAAAACTAAGAAACAAGCAACAATGTCTTTACTTCACGAACGATCAAGCGAATGCACCTTGAGTGAACTGGATCTGTTCACAGCCCCCCTGACCCAATTTTCAATCGAGGACAAATGTTATTCAGAAATATTACCAGTAACAGCGCTCACTGATCGGGGACCTGTGGAATTTTACGTGCCTGGAAACGGGCTGCATTACCTGGATTTAAATGACACATTGCTGAGTTTAAGATTGAAGATAACAAACGCGGATGGGTCTGATATTGACCCAGATGCTAATGTGGGAATTATAAATTACCCTTTAAATACCATTTTCTCGCAATGTGACGTCACATTGGGCGACAGACTGATTTCACAAGCCAGCTCAACCCACCCCTACAGGGCTATAATAGAAACATATTTAAATTACTCAGAAGAAAGTTTGAAGACTCAATTTAGCGCTGGGTTGTTTTACAAAGATACTGCTGGCGCTTTGGATTCACACGTGGTAACCAATGGCCCTAACCGGGGATTAGTTCGGCGGGCAGCTTACAGTCAGCGGTCGCGAGAGTTCCACGTCATGGGACCGTTACATTCTGATATTTTTTTCTGCGAACGATTATTGCTCAATAATGTGGATCTGAGGGTTAAGCTCATGAGAGCCAACGATGCTTTCAGCCTTATGGCGCCTCAGAATGCTAATTACCACCTGAATATTCTAGGAGCTTCATTGTATGTGCGGAAAGTTACTGTGTCCCCCGCTGTACGCGTAGGCCACGCTTCCGCTCTCATGCAAGCCAATGCACTTTATCCCATCTCCCGGATTAACGTAAAAACATTTTCAATACCCGAGAATTCGCGGATATCACATCATGAGAATCTGTTTCTGGGTTCACTCCCCCGTTATTTAGTCATCGGAATGGTCGATCATCAAGCATTTACAGGCCGTTATGATTTATGTCCTTTCAACTTTCAACATAACGATCTGGAGTTCCTGGCTTTATGTCATGAGAGTAAGCAGATTCCAGCCAAAGCGTTTCAACCCAATTTTGCTGAGAATCACTCCGTAAGAGTTTTACAGCCTGTACACCACTACCGGAAGAAACCTAAAAGATCTCTCCTTATGCATTGACAGACAGGAGTTTGAACAAGGATATACACTGTTTGTTTTCAATTTGAATCCATCAGATGACAGTCAAGCCTTGTCACCGGTGATAAATGGCAACTTGAGACTTGAAATGCGTTTCAGAGTACCGCTGCCTCACACAACCACACTGATTGTTTATGCATGTTATGATTCTATTCTCGAGATCAACTCCAAAAGACAAGTTTTGGTCGATTATTACTGAGAGGCTCCATACC